>NC_085004.1:14024098-14059098 GCF_963854185.1 Sardina pilchardus
GGGGGCCTGGGGGGTGGGGTTGGGTTGGGTGGGGTGGGATGGGGTGGGGAGGCCTGCAGATGGAGCTTGTTTAGGCTGAGCAAGAGTCTGGGTGGAAGTTTGCAGGGGGAAAAACGTGTCTGGCTCTCCCGAGAGGAGGAAAGGAGGGCATGAGGCTCAGGCTTGTCAGCTGGGCCAGGCCACCCCATCACTTCCCCACCCCCCCTCCGTCTCCCACTCTCCCACACCCCCGGCCCTGAGCCCCTGCCCCCCTCCCCCCCCCACACACACACACTCTGGGGGGACAGAAGGCCCTCGATAGCGTCCTCTCAACTTTATCACAGAGCCACGACCCGCACCTGGAACAGACGGGCGGCGGCGGTGCCAGTGATAGCAGGGGCTGCTAATTCAGGCCTGTCAGTGGGGCACAACGGCGCTGATGAAAGCAAGCCGAGGCCTAATGGGAGCACGTGCCAGGCAGCCTACTAGCCCTCTGAGCTCTAAGTGCTTTTAAAAGCCTGCGTCAGCCAGCGCTAAATGTATTCATAGACACCAGTCGCACGTCTTCTACACACACCACTACACTACACTATGCTACAGACAGAAAGAGAGTAGAGAGAGAGGGAGAGAGAGACAGAGAGACAGAGAGACAGAGAGACAGAGACAAAGAGAGAGAGAGACAGAGGGGAAGGGAGAGAGAGGCGAAGGGAGTGGAAGGGAAGGTCGCCTTTTTTGTGTCTGTGTGAGTGTCGATGCCAGAATTTTTTGGTGCTCATTACAAATGCCTGATTGTATTGAGTGCAGTGGAGGAAGTTGACTCCCTTGAGCTGGTGCGTCTCTATTTCCCTCCCTCAGTACTTCCATTAATTATTAATAGCCGTGAGCCGCGTGGGCCCGGCGTGGTGAATCACCTCCTGAGTAACCGTTAGCACAGCTCGCTCATTGTTTGAGGATTATTGTTGTTTGGGGAGTGTGTGCGCTTTGACATAACTTGATTTCTCTTCTCCGTGAGAGGGAATTTCATTCTGGAAACCCGAAGCATTGTCAAGTTTCTTTTTTTTTGTTTTGTTTTATTCCTGTGTTTTCTGCTCTCACTGTTCTCCTGCGTGGAATCTAGTCAGTAGGCTCCACGCTGAAATAAACTGTCAACTGTCCTCAGTAGATTTATTTGGATTATCGAAAGACTAGCCCCCTTTTCTCCCCGTGCGCCATGCACCGGCAATAATCACAGGGCTGGTAAAAATGATTTTTACTGGCTCTTTTGACGACACATGCTGCGTCCAGAATTTTGGCTTTGCTAATGAATATTGGAGCGATTAATGCGCTGATTTATGGGCTGTTGCAGCGGACTGACTTTATGCTCTTGGACAGGGACCGCATGCAGCTGAGCAGCAGTGCACTCGCCACATCTGCGCCGTGCGTGCAAAAGCCAGATATACGTCCAATGCAATGTGCTGCCACTCCGCTGCCGCGAGTGAGTGCGTTTCGGGGGAACCACAACAGAGGCTTGTTGTGATTTAATGCAAATAAGGGTTAGAGTCTGGACACATGGACTGTGTCATATGCGAAGGCGCAAGACGCTTTGCTTATACGATCTCCATTCACACACACACACACACACACACACCCGAGCGCATATGAGTGCACATTCATGCATACACTTTTGGAACTCCCTATCATCGGTTATATCAACACAGATTCAAACCTTATGCTTCTGCAGGCTTCATCACTAGCTTGTCCAAGCAGATGATCATCATATATTCCATCGTGTGCTGTTTGTGGTTTTTTTTTTGCCTGAGTTTCTTTAGGAACCCATTCAAGCACAAACAGGTCAAACGTCTGCAAATGTCCTAGCCGTTAGATGATGTCATCTCGTTCTAATTCTCTATTCCTCTATTTTATTTCTTATTTTTGTTGTTGTTGTTTCCTGTTGCAGACGGGAGCGAGCCAGTCGCAGACGGCCTACTTCCTTCCTGAATTTGCGCTGTCGCCCCAGGGAAGCTTTCTGGAGGACACGACGGGGGAGCAGCTTCTGACCTACCGCTCGGACGATCAGGTGAGCAAAGCTCTCTACGTCCAACCCCCCTCCACCTGAAAAAGCAGAGCTGCCACCACCGCACCCATCCCCTCGTTTCACCGCACACACCCCCTCAAACACACACACACACACACACGATGGATGGCTAGCAGGGTGGCACAGGGGGCAGAACTTCTGTGCAAACAAGCAGAGCCGGGCCGCTCTTGAGCTCGCCCCAGCGTGGCCGCCATCTTGCCCACACAGCCCTGCGAAAGGCCTTTTGTTTGGACAGAGGGAAAGTGACGACCTTGCTGACAGCTCCGAGCCAGATCAGATCGGCACGTCGGGAGAGACATCACACCGCGCTCCTCTCTCTCTCCCCCATCAAAAAAAAAAAAAACGTCCGTTGATTCGCCGCCTCGAACACCCCAGAGTGTTAGGTATCAAAGGCAAACCCGCGGATGACAGCCTGCGCTGTGGAAAATTGAGTTCATGGCTTATTGATCTGCGCATGGCTACTCTGTATTTGCATGGCGGTTATAGCAGTCTGGTGACCCCAGTGATGTGTCGTCTCTCGGTAGCTCTGCCAGGCCAGGCGTGCTCTCTGACAGCATTAAAAACGACTGGACAATAGTGTCATTGTATGAGCGGAGAGAGGGGAAGATGTTGACTCTGTGCTGTATCTTCCTGCACAGTCCATTCTCTCTTTTTAAGGCCAGACCGGGCTGCTGATTTATATAGCGCTCACTATGAGAACATTGCTGTGTGTGTGTGTGTGTGTGTGTGTGTGTGTGCGTGTGCGTGTGTGCGTGTGCGTGTGCGCGTGTGTGTGTGTGCGTGTGTGTGCGTGTGTGTGTGTGTGTGTGTGTGTGTGTGTGTGTGTGTGTGTGTGTGTGTGTGTGTGTGTGTGTGTGTGTGTGTGTGTGTGTGTGTGTGTGTGTGTGTGAGTGAGAGAGAGAGAGGGGGGGGGGCGTTGATACAGGAGAGACCGAGACTCCAGAGAGTAAGCTGGAGTTTGAGTCAGTGGGCAGATGTGGTCCCTCTGCTTTCTCTCTCCCTCCCTCTCTCTTTCTCTCTCCCTCTCTCTCTCTCTCTTTCTCTCTCCCTCCCTCTCTCCCTCACTCAAACACACACACTCACACTTGCACAGATGAGTGTGTGAGTGGGTGTATTGCGTAGAGTAGATTTTGGAGCTCGAGCATTTCACCCATTAAATGAAACACAGATGATCTTTCAGAAGCCCAAAACAATGCGTCGTCGTCCTTAGCAAAGCAGCTTTTCCGTCCCTGCAGATTTGGGACGAGGTGTGAGGCCGAGTCTTAATTAAATTTCAGAGATTTGGTTTGCGTAATCTCCCCAGCATGAAAGTATATCTGAATTTATTTGGTTTATTTGGCTTTCACAAAATGTCATTATTCGAGGAAATCGTATAGTCGTGGCTAACTAACTGCGCCTAACTTCACAATGATACCAGATGGGTCTGGAGTGCATGCATATGACTTTGACTAAATTTGTCTGTGAATTTCAAATATGCAGCAATGGGGTCTGCGAAGCATACTAAACCGGAGAAAGTGATATAAAGAGATATAAATGGATTTGGAGGGCTCTGTGCGAGTTTTACTAGCACAAAGGAATGGAGATTTCCTTACAAAATCCCCAATTTCTGTGGCATAACCTTGTGCCAGCGATGGAACCTTGTGAAATGTGAAACAAGTGTCTCTCTACTGCAGTGCTGGCCAGCTTGCATTGAAGAGGACGATCTATAAGCTCGGCTAACGGGGCTTCCTTCATTTATTAACGAATGATTAATTTCTCTTCACCCATTTAGATCCTCCAGTGAACGACACGTAGTTAAGAGTGTGTTGGCTTCATCAGCAAAAATCGAGCAGCGTCGGGGCAATTTCCAGCAGCCTCTCAGCACGTTGGCTCAGTACTTTCTTTGGGGGGCTGGAGTGGGGTGGGGTGGGCTTGGGTGGGGTGGGTGGAGAAGGTTTGTTGAAATCCTGCCCCACGGTCATCTCATGCCCAGTGGATCTGACGTGAATTATAGCGAAATGGGCAAAGAAGGGGCTTTTTTATAATAAATGTGCGGACGGTTTTCCACGGAGCGAGCGAGCACTGTGCCCTATCACTGTCAGGCTGCAGCCGTCCCAGCAGGCCCCTTTCAGCACAAAGGACTCCTCAGCTCATTCGTAAAAGCTGCATATCCTGCTCTCAGTGAATGTGTTATTATTCAAGTCGCCGAGATAACGACAGACAAGATAAAATGGCCCATATTTCTGTTTAAGCCATGACTGCAGACAGCACACTCCCCGCCAGAGAGCGGATCTCCGTATAGCTTACTCCGAGGAGGATGAACTTAGGTGAACTCGGTGGCCTCTTTTTTTTTCTTTTTTTTTTGGAAGGGCTAAGATGAAATATCACTTCAGAGGACTAGCTCTGACAGGAATGACTGCAATACTGTTCCAGTCACGGAGATGACACAGACGGGGCTGTTTCTTCAGTGGCATGCGGACGGGGGGTGACAGGAGATGAACATGCTGCATTTTGCATGACTCGATTCGCCAGGGTTTTCAGAGGAGACGTTCTGAATTTCCTGCCTGGCATTCAGTCCAGGCCCACCACCATCACAAACTGTAAAGAGAGAGAGGGAGGGAGAGAGAGAGCGAGAGATGCTCATTGATGCTACTGCGTTATGAGCACTGAAAGGTTCGCAGGTACCGGGGGATAATAGATGAAATGCTCCGGAGTAAAATGGATTGCCCAATAAATGAATTGAATTGACTTATTGAACTTCATGTCATCAAAGCGGCCAAGTGGATTTCATTTCCTAGTCATTTTTCACAACAGGGTCTTGTGTTTAGGGAATACTACAAAGTATAATTTACCTGTTTTGGAAAGGGGCTGACACACCCTGGCTTGCAGATTTGCTCATGAGAAAAACATGGTTCTCTCCTCTGTAACTGATGCAACAAGACAATAACCCCCCTACAGCAGCGAGCCGAGGCTAGCAGCACACGCACACACTGCTTGCGTGGAAGAGTACTTCTCATTCCAAGAATACTGGTGTGTAAGTATATAACTCATAATATTGTCAGGCTTTTTCACGCCTCATGTTACGGAGTGAAGATGGATAGTGTTAACCTCAAGTATGTTTTGAGTCACATGTCAAAGGAGCATTATTTCCTCAGACAAACCCTGTGATGGGATGTGGACAGTCAAAGACAGAGGACCTGGAGATTTGCCTTGTACTGTAGGTACAGATCAGCGAGAGATTTAATACGAACATCTTGACTTACATGGAATTTAGGTCGATCTGTCCTGGTAAGCCACTTCTAATAGCTGGCTCCAGGTACATTACCAGTCAAAGCTCTTTTTTATGGAGTTCCTCTCTGCTCCGACTCTACTGAAGCCAGTACTGGGAGCCATTTGCTCAGGTACATTTTTGTTTCCCTGGAAAACTGTTTTTTCTTGCTGGGGCCTGTGTTATTCTAACCTTGGTCCGCTTTTTCTGGCCGTGATGTTGCGGCAGAGAAGCCTGTGACAAGTCCCATTCATGCCATTAAAGTGGCCGAAGGCGTTGTGGTTTGCGTGCTGGAGAAGCAACGTGCTCTCTCTCTCTCTCTCTCTCTCTCTCTCTTCCTCTCTCTCTCCTTGCCCTCTCTCTCCCTCCTTCTATCTCTCTCTCTGTCTCTCTGCAGTACTTCCCTCTCTCTCTCTTTCGCTCCAAGAGGCCGTGAAATCCGCTGGCGCTGGGACAAGCGCAGCCTTTGGGTGATTTACTGTAGGAATCTGCCAGTGGCACGGCAGTCATGTAAACAGACGTATGACTTCCTGGTGTTTGGACAGCGGGACGTATGTATGTACACACTGAGGGGTTCCCAGCATCCTTCAGCTTGGCCTCTGATAATTCACCGTTCTTACCATGTGGCTATCAAATGCCCTCCCAGGACAGTGCTGAAATAGGCACGTGTGTGTGTGTGTGTGTGTGTGTGTGTGTGTGTGTGTGTGTCCCCGTGTGTGTGTCCGTGTGTGTGTTGTCCTGTACTTTTTCTGCCGAGGCAGCTGTTCTGGCTTTGCAGCCATCCGGCGTCAGTGCTACAGTGTGCCGTTGAGCAGGGTTTAGGGGACAAAGGGGGAACCGGCAGGAGAGCCAATGCGTTTGAAAGTTCAGCGGGATGTCTGTGCGCTGAGCGAAACACAAGTCAAGTGTTTGAAGCCACCATCGAGTCTATTACGGGACAGCAAATACCTCCCCGGGTCGGTCTGCCCGTGACCGCCGAGCTGCTTTCGAGCCCGCTGTCGGCAAACGCATCCATCCATCGTCAGCGGATGTGAAAAGCACTTGCAGCTCAAAGCCTCTGCAAGGTGGAGTCCGTCTGTCCGAGAATGCCAGGCAAATGGGTCTGCTGTGCTCCTTTCGTGCGAAATTGCCCCCCCCCCCCCCCCCGCCCCGAAACGTTAGCCCTCACCCGTGCCAGAGAGCAGCCCATGGCATCCCAGTGCTGCTTTTTGAGGTTAGCCACAGATGAAGGGCTTGCTCCCCCCCCCCCCCCCCCCGGCCCCAGGCCCGGCCTGCTCTCAGACACCAGGCTAGCGCTAATAGATAAAGCACATGTTTTTCCTAGCGGCCCTCTGGCCAGGCCTCGGGAGTGGTGGGGCGGGTGACGGGGGCAGGCCAAACGAGCCCGAGCGTAAACCAGCGCCCGCCAGTAAACAGCCGTCACCCATCTAATGGGTTTTTTCATGTGGTCGGGGGTACCTGCGCTGGCCCGGGCAGCGCGCGGAGTGGAGCGGAGCGGAGGGGAGAGAGGGGAGCCAGCCGAGCTCTGGCACCCGAGAACACAGCGGCGCACTGTTTCCACTAAATGAGCCCAGCGTCCCCCCGAATACGGCTCGGCACACAAAGACTGACACTGCGCAGGCAGACGGCCGTTTAATGGATGGGCCCGGGACTGAAATAATTAATTTCAGCTAAAGGGAAACTGTGGTCAGTGGCTAATGGCTAATGGCTTTTTGGGTGCTTATTTTTTAGGTGACATGCGCCTGAAGCTTAATTCACCACAGCCACACTGCGGTTTGTGGCGTGTCTGCTTGGGCTATTTATACGGGAGATGAAGGCAGGCAGGCAGCACGGATCCCTGTTTGTGCAATCGACAGGTCTTGTTTCATTCTGCTCAAAACTGCGACGCCCAGACTTATCATAATCGCAATTATGCACAGTGACTCAGCACAAGACACCCGCGAGTGGAGAGACAGTCGGAATGAAAAACTCTCTCCTGTCTCGTGGGTGGTCTATATCCTGTCTAATCACACAACTGAAATTCTAGATTGTTCACTGGAAGAAAAACAATAGACATTTTGTGCCTGTCAGTTTTTTTTTCCCCAGCAGAAATTGTGGCTCAGTGATACTTAATAATTTACTCTCGGATTTCTCCCCGTACCCGTTAGACTGGAGTTTAAAGCCAGGCGCAAGACGTGAAGAAAATGCCTTTTTCTGAGGAGAGAAATGGGTTGTAAAGCTACAGGTATGTCGGTGAGAGAGGAGTAGCTCTTCTCCCGCTGAGTTTGTGGCCTTTTAAAGCTCTCAGCAGTCCCGTAAGTGTGTTGCCCCTGTGTTGTCCTTGGCCTTCAAGTGTGTAAGTACCTAATGTGTACACTTGTGCGCTCTCTTGTCCCCGCCGTTTCCCTCGCAGGACTACAACAGCTCCTCACACCACTTGACAGTGAAAGCCTCAATGGTCAGAGGAGCCGGCAGCAGCGCTAGCAATTAGCCGCCCAACTCTTAGCAACAACTGTGGAGTCTGAAGTGGTCGCCGAGGCCTCGGAGGATACGGAATCTGTCCACTTAGGGAGAGGAGACAGGCGAGGTGGCAGATTGCCCCGCTTCCCTTTCTTCCAAAGTTGGGAACTCTTGTGCTCCTCAGTTTAGATTTCCGACTTTTTTTTCGAGAGTTTTCTTCCTTTTTTTTGTTGTTGTTGTAGTTATGTCAGCCGGGCAGTCACCCTGAAAATCCCTTGATGGCATGCTCAGCACAGCTCAGGAGATTGGGGAGACCAGCGGGCCGGCGCAGAGGAAATGGGTTCTGAGTTTCACCCGAGCCCTCTCCTGTTTATTTGCCTTATTCTGCCAGCGCCGGCCCGGCCCCAGCGCAGTGGCGAGCATCCCGGAGGCCCGGCCGCAACTCTCATTTTCTCTCTGTCCACACCGGCAGGCGATCGATGTGAAAACGGGCCAAACAGTTGGACAAAAACTTCATTAGGAGTGGAAAAGTGGAAAATAACCTTTGTATCTCTCCCTCTCTCTCTCTCTCTCTCTCTCTCTCCCTCCCTCTCTCTCTCTGTGTGGGTCTGTGTGTATGAGTGTGTGTGTGTGTGTGCCTCTGTTGAGAACATCTCTTTATCTTCTCTAATTAAAACCTTGCAATTTTTCTTTTCTGGAGATGGCTGAAACAGGCGATTTTCTCCTCCTCCCCGAGGCCCTTGGCTACGCTCGCCCGCCTGCCTGCTGTTTTCCCACCATCGCCTTGATCTATTTTTAATGTGTATTTGCATAATTCCAAATTATATCTCGCTCTGGCTTCTCCCCACAGGGATTATTGTTCTGCCACCACCACTGCATCACAAAGGGCCCTCTCTCCCTCTCTCTCTCTCTCTCTGTCTCTCTCTCTCTCCCTCTACCTCTCTCTCTCTCCCTCCCTCTCTCTCGTCTCCTGCACACCTCCACGCGTTGACGGCGCTCTCAGTAGCGTGTAATGCAAATTCCCATTTGCCTAATCCTCAGGAATGTCTGACAAGCAACGACCGGGGCAGCCAAGGCTACGCCGCCACCGCCGCTAACACTTGACATAAGTAACCGGAGACGGCGCGCACACTAATTCATTGTGCAGATATTAGCGAGAGGTGTGTTCGTTTGGTATTTTTTTAATTTTTTTAACTACCCTCCCCACCATACACACCCACCACCTCCTCCCCTGCTTCCCTCTGCCTCTGCATGGTACCCATGGGAGTCCTGCCCTGTACAACAGAGCTCCTTCTTAGACTCTCTGACCCATGTGGAGGGTTTGCGGGGTTGATGTCATCCACAGCAGACGTGCTTGTCACCTTCACAGTCCCTCCTTGGCAAACTCTCAGGTTGTGTGTGTACGCGCCCGATCCGACAGGCTGGCTGAAGAGTTTTGATGTTAGAGCCCTTAAATACCTGAGGAATCAATGTTTATTGCTTTACATGTTTGGCTTCCTCAGATGTATGGGGGGGGGGGGGGGGAAGTATGGCGTCAGCAATACTGGGCTCAGATTCGCTGACTCACTCCGCCAGCGAGCATCTAAACCGCAAGTCTTTTAGATTTTTGATGAAGAGATTTCCTAGAGGGAAGAGCAGCAGCTGTTAGCGGCTACTCTATTAAACATGGAGACAGCGCTTTATTTTTTATGCCCGCGCAACAGAGAGTCTAGACAGGTGGTAAGCTGAAACCGTGGACAGTGTCAGGGAACGTGGTGTTCAGGTTTTCATTTGCATTGTTACAAAATAAACGTGTCATCTCGACGGCTTTGAAAAGCCGGGAAACAAGTAATTCAGCCTCATTACCATCTGTCTCTTTTGTTTCTCCAGATCTACATCTCACATATTTATCCACATCCTGGTGTGTGTGTGTGTGTGTGTGTGTGTGTGTGTGTGTGTGTGTGTGTGTGTGTGTGTGTGTGTGTGTGTGTGTGTGTGTGTGTGTGTGTGTGTGTGTGTGTGTGTGTGTGTGTGTTAGAGAGTGTGTTAGAGAGTGTGTGTGTGTGTGTGTGTGTGTGTGTGCGTGTGTGTGTTCATTCGTCGCGGTCATTGAGTTAAGCGGCCGCCGTAGCTGTGGTGCGGCGTATCAGAGATGGTGTTTGGCTGCAGTCTCTGGTGCCACATTGCTTAGGGCTGTCTCTCCGCTTCGCTCTTGCTCAACAGACGCTGCATTGTTTTCCCCACTCACTCACTCACTCACTCACTCCCAGTGATGCGTTCCACCTGCCCTCCGCAAGACACTTCAACTGTTTCACTCTCGGTGTCAAGTGCACCAAAAAAACCTGTGACGTCTCTCTTTTTACTTTTCACTTGCGAAAACAAATTTGTCTCCATCTGCAAGACAGATCCCATGCTTTTAACGCCCTTCTGTGTGTGTGTGTGTGAGTGTGTGAGTGTGAGAGAGTGAAAGTGTGAGTGTTCATGTATAGGGCTATGCAAGCGGTATGTGTGCGTGTGCGTGTGTGTGTGCGTGTGCGTGTGTGTGTGTGTGCTGGCAGCACACGCCATCATGACAGAGTGCAGACATACAAATTGCTTTGTGCCCTGACAAATCTAAAAATGATCACCCCTGACATCTGTTTTTAACACTTTGCTGGCTGCAGAGCTGGCCCCGTGCCTGATCCAGGCCGTAAAGTCACTGGGAGAGGAAGAGAGGACGGCCCGAGGGTCATCTACCAGCCAGAGGCTGGAACATCTGGAATGACACCAATGGCAGTTAGGAGGGAGTGCATAAAGAGAAAGTTCTGACTTCTGGCACATACACTCACAGCACAGACAGACAGACACACACACTCACACATACAGACTCACACACACACACACACACACACACACACACATGCGTGCACGCATACACATACACATACACATACACACAAACAGAACACGCACAAACACACACACGCACACACACACACACACACACACACACACACACACACACACACACACACACACACACACACACACACACACACACACACACACACTCACAGACAGACAGACACCCACACACACATACAGACAGCCAGACACACACACACACACACACACACACACACACACACACACACACACACACATTCACATACGCACAGACAGAGATGAGCATACATATACATGCACTTACTGAAACACATGTGCTTGTGGTAAGCAGTGATTCTGTGTCGGGTTTTGTCAGAATGCATAAACAGCCTGTAGTTGTGGGGAAATAAACCAATAGAGATTTGAATGAAAGAGGTTTGCTAGTAAATGATCTGTTTGTCACATCAACATTTAGACACCTATTATACATTATCTAAAATCTACACTAGATAACTCTATTTTATGGTGTTGTAGTATTTGTGGTTTTTACTATTATTTCAATTCTCATGTCAGAAAAAAAGCAGCAATCATTTTTGGTCTATTTGAGATGGAGTCCTTGGTTAGTCCTTGATCCTTAATGATGAAGGAAGTACAAAGTAAGAATCTTTGCTGTATGTTAAAAGCACGAAACAGCAGAGAGGACAGAAAATGTTAAGTAGGCAAACTTGTATAATTACGATATGATGAGGATAAGCCCTGTTTTTTAACTTGCTTCACTACTACACAGCAAACCCTGGATATGACTTTGCGCTTGATTATTGAGCACAGCAGAGCATAGACATTTTGTTTGTGCACGCACAAAATTGAAACAAAACTACTCCGCACATACTGTACCCATACATACTGTACACACATGCATGAATAAGCCTGCTCTCATTCTCCTGCCGTTCTACCTGCATACTATTTAAACACAAGAAAGGGTACTTTTCTGTGCTCAGCCCCAAGGCCTTGTATAATGTGGTGGGTGTATTATCAGCAGAAAGGAGCTTGTCATGTCCACTTCTCCTTCTGCGTCTATTAATCAGACCAGTGTTATTCTTGCATTAGCCTGTGGCATAATGGCTGGATGTTATTGTAAGGTTGCAGAGTCCTTTTTTTCCCCTGTATTACTGAGTGTGCCATACAGCAAAGACACTTTTGAAGACCTTTCAATTTTTCCCCCTGAGTGTTGGACTGCTGATGTAAGACACGGGGGCTTGTGGGGGTTAGTAATGGATTGCACGTGTATTATATTAAGAAGCACACATGAAAAACTGATGAATGAAGGTAAAAGAATGTTTTTTTTGGTTGTTCCCAAGTATCAAATTCCAGATTAGTGCTCTTTGTAAATTAAATGAGGGCCGTCTAAGATGTCCAAAACCTGAAACTTCCTCTTTTGCCCTCCTTTTCATGGGGAAAGCAGTATTTTATGAAATCTTTTTTGAGCATATATTTTTGTTGCCAGAGTAAAACATTGGCTCCCAGCGAGTTCTCCGCAGGACTTGTGCATGATGTAAAGTGAATGGAGTTCAGCCCTCTCCACTCCAGCGCAGGAACCGAGTAAAGCCTGACCTGCTCGGGACCGTCAGCTCAGGGACCTGGAACAGCTGCACACCTGTTGTGTAATTTGCTCGGGTTCAAGTTCTCCAAAGGTAGTAAATTCACCACGGCGGCGGCGGCCACAGCCGCGGCCGCGTAGAAGCACATGTGTGAATTCGCTCACTCGGGTTCCTCCGTAAGTCAGCCGTGAAGACAAGGGGTGGCGAGGGAGCCGTGCCCCTCCCCTGGAAGAGCTCTCTGCTGGTGGGGAGGTCTCTCCAGTTAGCCAGATCCTCCTGGACAACAGGTGTGTGTGTGTGTGGCGAACACACCCTCCCTGGCCCTTGCACCTTGTTTGGCCATCATTAGGGAGACTGACGACTACCCGAGGACTTGCGGTGCGCAATCACGTCACACATTTCCTCTGCTAAACCCTTCATGTTCTGTATAAGGCTGTGAGATTAATAAAGTAGATTAACCTTCTCCAAAATCAGCATCATTAAGGTATAATTTCATCTGATTTGTATTCCGTGCACATCAAAGGTTGTTCAACACATTTGCTATGTTAATCTTCGACTAAGCTGTTGATAAAGAAATTTTAAGAAGAGCTTGGCAATTCTTTTTTTAAATTTAGGGGGCTAGAAAGCTCGTTAAAAAACCACACAGTAAAACAAGACACGACGTGTTTACTGTGTGGCCTGAATGCGAGTTCACTTTGCTGTGAGCCAGGCTCAGCCTGATGCAGCAAAGCAAAGTCTTCCTGCGAGGGAATTTTTTTTTTCTACCAGAAAGGCATTTAGACAACAAGAGTTGATAACAGTTTGAGAAGCATCTCTCCTCTGCACTGGTCCAGTCAGGAATTTCGCTTGATTCTGAGCGCACTGGAAAGATCTGATAAAGGCCCGAAGGGTTGCCTCAATTAGAGCTGAACGCATGCACAAAGGGACCGTCTGCCAGGGAATCACACAAAGACGTCTTAACAAGGGCAAAAATGGAACTCATGCGAAAGTCATTACCTGCTAAATCAAATGAGAGAAGTCCAAGCTGGAGTTGTGGAGTTGCACACATGCACACGCACGCACACACACACATACACACACACACACACACACACACACACACACACACACATACTCTCTCTCTCTCTCTCTCACACACACACACACACACACACACACGCATTCACTCTCTCTCTCTCTCTCTCTTTCTCTCTCTCTCACACATACACACTCACACACTCTCTCTCTCTCATACACACACACACACACACACACACACACACACACACCCTTTCTCACACAGACAGACACAGGCACACACAAACCTGCTCCCCCTTCCCATGCACACACCGAGTCTCTAAAAGTGGAGATATTGTTTTTAATCCTGCCTATGATTCATCCAAGTTTTATGTGTTAGGAGAAGAAGCAGGACATATCTCTCTGTACTGTATCATAAAATGTGGCGAGCTCCGGAGTATAATGATAGGCCTCTAAAGAAGTGGCTTGCAGCAAGGGCCGGCCTTTTGAAACGCTGCCATCCTCTGTCTCACCTGCCGTTAATCACAGCCTGTGATGTTTTTACTGTGGAGAGAGAGAGAGACAGAAAGAGAGAGAGAGAGAGAGAGAGAGAGAGGCCCACGAGAAGTCAACCAACTAATCACAGCTTGTTGTCTCCCCATAGACTCATTAGCAGAACTACTGCTGCAACTGCAAATTTGCACACTCTATAAAAACACGCCAAGACCGAGAGCATGCCTGCTGAAGAGCTGGGGTGGAATTCTCACGTACAACCGGTTGGTCTGGTTGACAGGGGTGAGAATCTTCGCCTCCCCAGAGCCGTATTTCTTCAGGATGGGGGGGAAAAGATGGAAATCGTTCAAGTTAGCATCAAAATGGAATCACGATCAGTTGTTTTGTTCCTGCTGGCCACTTAAACCTTTCAAACTCCAAAAGCTTTTACCTGGAGAGTCGTTCTGCACCAGGGCAGGAGTTGCACATTGTAACAAGTGCAGGATAGATTTACATGCTGTCTATATATTTTGTTGTGGAGGAGGCTGCTCTGTGGATTTCCAAATGATGAAATGCCTTTTTTCATGTCAACGGGATGCTCCTGGAGCTTGTATAAAATGGTTTTGTAGGTCTCTTTTTTGGCAGATGACTTCCTTGCTTTTGTAGAGTATGGATGGGGAACAGAACAAGAAATCGGTCAAGGTCGAGGTTACATCGGAGCTGTTTCATTGCGTGGCCCCAGGTTTGACTCAATATGGAGAAAGGAAGCTTTTGTCATTGTTAAAAATCTCAGAGTGAAGAATTTGTGGCTTTGAGGGCTAGAAAAGCAGGGGTCTTCTTGGATCATAAATCAGCATCAGACGTCCCAGAGCACTCCAACGCCAGACGTCTGATTTATCAAACAGTCCAACCTCTCTTTCTCTCTCTCTCTCCCTCTCTCTCCCTCCCTCTCTCTCTCTCTCCCCCTCCTTCCCTGTCTCTCTCTTTCTCTCTTCCAACTCGACCCTGTGTCACAGTCCGTGTTCAAAGTGACAGGCTGCTTACTCGGAAGAGTTGCAGCCAGATCGAATTAAAACGGCAAGAAGACACAAAATGCCGCCTTTTACTTTCCCGCCCCTCGCTGGGCGTGGACGAGGGCACTGAGAGGTTACCATGGTTATTCTGCCACCGGAGTGCCATGTTATCCTGGTCGGACAGGGACACAGTGCATTCCCAGTCGCCGCACCAGTCACTAACTTTTATTAGGGAGGCTCAAATGGATTACCATTGCCATGTTACAAAGGGAGCCTTGCATAGATTTTCCGCCGTGTTGCCCCCTCCTGGGAAAAGCCAGCGGCGGCCTTTGTTAGACAGTGGACGTTTCAGAGGGGGCAGTGTGTCCACCTGCTTTGTCCCCGTCGAGGCTCACTCCCATCTTTTTGTTACCCCAGTGGACTGAAATGGGGGTGAAAAAAAAAACAAAAACGAGAAAGCTCCCATGCTCGGAATTGTGATAATTTGTTAAAGCTTCTCAAAAGAGGAGGAGGAGGGGGAAAAAAACATGTCCTTTGATTCTCTTCCTATCAAGCTAAATCAGACGCCTATAATTTCTCTCAATCCTCTTGATTTGAGTCTGGCAAATGGCTGCTGCTTTTTCCTAGCCCTGCTGAATTAGTTCTCAGGAGAGCCCAAGGAGAGCCTCTCATTGATCAAAGCCATAAATAACCCAAGTTATGAGCGAGGGGGAACACTTAGTTCTGCTCCTAAACAGAGAGGGAAAAAACCCATTAGGAGGCCAGAGACCAAGTGGAATGTCCTTCAGAGCCATTTCTCTGGACTTGCTTTTTGCTCTTTGCCTAATCAAGGCAGTTTTTTAGTGTCGTGTGGCCGACAGACACAACAATAAAAGGTGAGCATTGCAGATGATACATTCTGCGCACAGAAATGCCTGTTGCACAGAGAGAGCATCTCGAGTTGTTGAGGATTTGGCACTGAGGGTGAATTTCAAAGGAACTTGCCCTAATTTCCGTATGCAGGTCAGAAGCAGCCCAGACTCTGAGAGGATTTGCCCTCTCTCCTTCCAAGTAAGGAATATTAAAAAGCGTCAACAAACTTCAGCGGCTCAGCGTTTTCAATGAGATGTCTGAAAGCAACAGCTGAACAGCAGATGATTGCATATGGCAGTGGTCTCAGCTATAAGATTTCAATATCAAATGTTTGTATATACAGTATGTATACGTGTGTGTATGTATAAATGTCTCATGCATCATTTACATAATAACTAGCATATTTCTAGTTGGCAACTGTAGGAACTGGGTTGAATATCAATACAGAATGTACTCATCTGTGACTGTAGATGAGTCACAACTTAAATGGCAGAAGTGATTCACTTTTCATATCTCATATTGATGAGCTGAAGAATAGGATAAAGAAATGCATGCATGCCTTGTGCAGTTGGAAGACCTCAAGGGTCTAGTCGGTCACATTGTCATCTTCTCTCTCACCTTTACTGTCCCATGCAAGCAACCCTTGTATATTTTCTCCCTGTGGCCAGTCCTAATTATTATGGGTTTTATCTGTCTATGAATACCCCCCGATGGCCTGGTGCTGTGTACTTGCTAATAGATTGTGGATTTAGTTAGCCAGGCATGCCAGGCTTAAGGGCTCACCCCTTTAGCTTGGCATAGATCAAGCTCATTAGTGCAGTAGGGCTGCCTACAGTACGTGGCAGCGAGGTGAGCAGTTGGAAATAGACTGGGAAAGTGACTGGTCGTCATTGCCGTCTCACAATAGCAGCTCTCTGGCGCGCGAGCGCAGGGCAGCAGGTCCAAGACAAGAGACTTCTCCTTGAGCAGAATGCCGACTATTTAGGTCAGCTCTTGTCAATCAGTGCGCTTCTAATTTGATACCTCTGATTGTGCCGGTCCGGTCTTTGAAGTGTCGAAAAAAAATGTCCTTTAATTGGATGGTACCTTGTTGGTGCCCTCTAAGAAATATGGTGCCCTTCGAGCCTGCCTTTCAGGCCTTTGAAAAGCCCTAGAGTTTAGTGGGCTATAAAGGCCCTGCACTCAGCTTTGGGCTTGAAGCCCACGCCCCAGTGGGACGCTCTCAGAGCTCCCGCTCTCTCCTTATGTGTTTTGGGAGTATAAATCTGACGGGGGTTTCGGGAAGACGGTTACCTGGGTAACGGTCCTCGGGGGGGAAAAGAGCGGGCGGCCCTGATGGATTCATGTCTTATTTGGCCAACTGTATCATTTACACAAGAAACCGGCAAATACCGCCAGGGACATGTCCATAAAGTGCGTCTGCTGAGGGTCCAGCGGTAGCCCACAGCCTGGGAGAGGGCTGCCCCCTTTAGACTCTGTCTCAGATCGGATAAGTTCTACTCATGCGTGGTTCATGCTTAAAAGTCAGAGCCGGCTTCAACTTCTTCTCCCAGATGACCAGCGGTTTGCCAATCCTGCCTTCTAACAACTGTAAACATTGCTTCTGTGGAGCCCCTCTTGGTGCCTTTGACAAATCAAGCGTCGGTGGATGTGCACTGCAATCTGTGGCGGTAAACAGCAGCTGGCAGCGCGGCGGGAAGCCAACGCAGCTCGGCTCTGTGATTGTAGTCTTGAAGGGGCCGTTATCTCTGCGCTGAATGACTCTGATTATGGTCATTACGATAAGTGTGTTTTCCCCACGGTCAGCTGCCAAGGCATCACACACACACCCCCCCCCCACACCCCCAATTCATCTCCCCGCCAATCGGCCGAATGTGCCGCCGTTGTGTTTACATCTCGCAGCCGAGAGAGCCTGGCTCCGCTCCGCACTCCCTCAGAAACCGCCGAGCGCCGTCACGGGCGTGACTTTTTTTTTTCTTTCCGAGGGGTTGGAATTCCCCCCCTGCCTGCGTCCACCAGGAAGCTGATTGCAGGCTGCCGCCGAATAGGTCACTTAGTCCGCTGGGGACGACTGCGGATAAGAATAGCTGAATGTCACTAAGTGCTGTTTAGGGTAACTTAATTAGGGGACACTTTTAGATGAAAGCCGGTGAGCCTCAGCTGCTGCCTGTCAGGTACCTTCGGAGGACCTCCGTGCCCCTCTCCCTCCTCTGTCCCCGCCCCACTCTCTTCCCAAGAGATGAGCTGCCAAAGGCGCCTCACCTTACAGTACCTGTCCTCCGAAATTAAAGGCTGAGTTGACTGATCCCTGTCATCAGTCTTCTATGAATTCTAAGAACTCCGTGCAGATAATGTGCATGGTGAGATTGACATGTTGGGGTATTATGAGCCCAAAGCTTTTATTCTGTTTTGTTCATAGCTAACGGCTAATCTTACTGCCAAACATTGGAATATCCTGTTTTTTATTGTTTATGCTGGCTGTATATATTTATATGCCTGCAGAATTATGCATAAATCAACATGATAATACATGGTTGGACCATCATGTACCAAGAAAGTCACTTTTTATGTTGATGTCTGGACCTGAAACACATACCAAGTGTGTTATTGGATGAATGGCTAGGCTGTCTTATTTATTGAGTGAGACGGATGTTTTGATAGCTACTGAAGTTAGTCTTACCCCAGCTCCTGGTTTCAGTCAGTGACATCCACTGGAAGATCTCATTCGCTACCTGCGGTTCTGTACCTCTGATGAGTGCTTCATGTGTTGCGTGATGATTCGCAGATATCTGGTTACGGGGGTGATGCACCAAGACTCTGTTGAGGGATGACACTGATAGATTACTCAAGAGCTACTCTTGAATACGCTCAAAGTGCTCACTGTTCCATAACACTGGTCCAGCAGACAAGACCTCTGCTAACCTTACACAATGCAGGAGATACAACGAAGAACGTTCCTCAGGATACTATCGCTGCCCTATTGTGTTTTTTTTTCTCCCTTGGCCTGCTGTTTGTCATCCATAATTGGCTTGTCATGCAGTGGAAGCATCCCTGAGGGTAGCCATTCAGCTCTGCGCAGATCTATTTCTCATGTTGAGCTCCCACAACTCAGATGAAAGCGAGCTATAGAGAGAGAGAGAGAGAGACAGAGAGAGAGAGGAAGAGGGAGAGAGAGAGAGAGAGAGAGAGAGAGAGAGGAAGAGAGACAGCTTTGACTGTAGTCTAATAGCGGTTTGACCCAGCTAACTTCGTGGGCTGCTCCTTTCCCCACATGAAACGCATGGAGCCCATCCAGAACACTTCATTACTGACAGAGACCTGCGCTAGTTATCCTTGTGGGAGTTACACCTTGATTAGTTTCCCATCAGTGTCTCAGAGAAACAGCGCTCCGATAAAGCCAATTCACCGCCTGCATATGAGGTTGCCATGGTCACGCTTTGTTTTATTTACTGCTGCAGCGTGTATGGAGCATAGCTTGCGTAGAAACCGGCAGTGACATTGTAACCTGTGAATAGTTTAGCAGAAGTCACTGGCCAGTCACGGACCAAAAGGACAACTCGCTTGATCTTGGATGTCAATTATTTCAGTCACAGCTGTTGTATTGGCTTGGTTTTCGAACAGAGTATTTCTTTCATGTTAAAGAACCGGGGTGTTCTGTGTTTGTTTTATGTGACATTTTGTCCTGTTTAGTCTTGCGTCTAGTAAATTCATGTCACTTCTGCAGAATTTGTTTTGAAAGCATAATAGTCTTGGTTCAGAGGTAGATATGGTCCAAAAGCATTAACTCTACTCCCTTAACTCTGCTGGCTATATTGAATCAACATTGCCTTTACTATAGAGGTACAGTAAGTCCTTGCACTTTGGAGGGAAAAGAACATGGTAAAATAATGAAATCTGCATTTCTTCCAATTTCCTCTGTTGACCCTGAGAAAAAAGCTACTGTAATTTGTTTCAATTGTGAGAATAAAGTATAACTTCAATTTGGCATTGAAATCTGAACTTTCGTGTCCAATGAAAACAGAATAATTTCTGAAGCAAGAAAAAAAAAAACAGATTCATACGTGAGGTACAAGGTTCCACTTCCCTCAGATGGCCTTATATCACAAGCCTTTTCTCTACTTGCACTTTCAGTGTTGTTAATATTCAATCAAAGAGGACAAACCGCATGGCCCGACACATTCAGAGCACAGCTGATCTGTAGACGTGTCTGATTCCTATAGAAGAGACATCATTATATAAGTCATATAATGGAGAAAGCACACACTTATACAATAAACAGGGTATGATCCTGGCAAATATACTGGATTTCACTGTTTTTGTCTCCAGCTTAGTCAGGGCATGGATGGAATCTGCTGAAATTATTTAAATTAATTAGCAATTGTGGAGAAATGGCACAATTACTCAGACAAATGAACACTATGTATGCAAGTCGAAGTGATATTAATTTTCCTTCTTTGCAAATTTGTATTTGGCAGCTGATTGCACCGAGGGGTTTTGGTAATTGCTGTTTAAACACATTAAATTCTCTCCATGTGCTTAATAGACAAGCTTTAACGTCCACCAAATGCCTATTTGTCTCTGTTGATTTAATATATTTTCCAGCAGGCTTACTTTCGCAAGATGATATAAGATGCCGAGCACTTTGTGCAGTCTAAACTCACTGTTCGGGACATTAACGAATCTCCTCTGATGACTTTCTGGGATTGGGGGAGTTCCTTACCCATGAAGTTATAGGCCGCAGTAATGTCATACTGGCCAGCGAGGCCCTTCAGCCCCAGAGTTGAACCTCCGAGTAGAAACAGCACTACTATCTCTTTAACAGCTGCCAGGGGTTATTATTACACGCCAGGTTTTGTGTACGTTACTAAAGTGGGCCATTTACTTTGCTCTTTCAGGAGCTTGATAGCGGGGATTTCACATGCTTTGCTTCCTGTTTTGCGTCTTCCCGCCTTTGCGTGTCCCTTTGGCCTCCCCCCCCGCTCGGCTCGGGCTCAGGTCACGTGACCCATTATGTCAGCCAAAGTCACTGCTGTATACAGATGCTGTCACCGCTGCCCGTCTGCGTTCCTTTCATCGTTAAAATATGCTCCCCCTTTGAGCCGAAGCCGCTTTTTTTCCCACTCCTCCAGTGTGTCTGTGAACTTGGTCACTCATCCGGCCGCGGTGGTTGCTCCGCCTCCCTGCAGTTGCTCTTGTGTGTCGTGTGAAGTGTGTGGAGGAGGATGTTGGCGGAGTTGAGTTGAGGCTGTCTCCCTCAGGCACACCTTTCACCCCCCCCCCCCCTCCCCCCCCATCTCTCCTCTCGAGTGGGAAGGGGCTGGATCACGATGGGCCATTTTTTTCCCCCCCTTCTTTTCTCCTCTAGCTTCGACTTGGGGGGGCCGTGATCACTCTGCCAGGCCAGATGTGCAGAGACGCCTCCCTCCCGACCTTGATAGATGGTGCTGGCACAGCAGAGCCCTGCGTCTCCTTTGAAGGCAAGCGTTCAGGGAATCTATCAGGTTAGAGGTACTTCAAAACGCGTGCCCTGGCCAAGTCAAGTTGGAATACCTCTCGGCTTTCTCTCCCCGCTCCGCTGTTCTCCCTGTCCGGCTCACCCCTACAACCCACCCCCACCTCACCCTCACCACCACCACCACCGCCTGCCATTCCCAGTTCAGAACGGAATGCTCTTTAATTAGAATGAATGATCCCTTCCTTTGGAAGCTTATTTATGTTGAGTTTTTTCCTCCTCTCTTCGCTTCCCCTTCTCCCCCTCTCTGGTCTCTCACTGGTCTTCTCAGCAGACCTCCCCTCTTTGCCCTCTTTCCCCACTAAGAGTTAATGGCAGATGACTCCCCCCCCCCCCCATCACCTCCTTACGTGAGCCCCCGTTCTGTCTAAAGCAAGGAGGTGTACTGGGGGGGCTGGGGGTGGGGTGGTCGGTTTTACGAGCTTCGCAACTGGCACGTCTGTGCCGGTGAGCCTCTTGTTTGCTGATCACCTTTGAGTTTGCGCTGACCTCTCCCTCTCTCCCCCGAGTGCCTCTGTGAGTTATCTCCGCTCCCCCCCTCCTCCTTCGCAGGGGCCGCCGAGTCACTGGGGCCAGTGGAGCCGTTTTGTTTGGCCGGTTACTAGGCCCCCCTCTCCTGTGTTGGTGGTACTGTTTGTCCCTCGCTGCTCAGCGAGTCTGCAAACAATCTGGCACAGGAGCTGTCACATCTGCACGCCTACTCCTCCTTTATTTGGCAAATGGGACCCCGAATAAATCACAGCAGTGGTGGGAAGGAGAAGACAGTGCAATCTGCAAAAGGACTGAACACTAAGCAGCCGTTTGAGAAAGGGCTCTCCTATGGCCGCCTCTGTTGGCTTAGCATAGATAGTACTGTTCTACTACAATATGTATTACATATCATATCGCTGGTTTTATATATGTCAGGAGATGTAGTATGATATGGACCTCTGTAATATAGGTGAGTGAGGAACTTTAAAAAGTCCCATTTCCAAGCTTTCTAGGCTTCTGCTGCTTGACTCCACTCTATTATAAAATAAGGAAATGTGTTTTTGTGACTTAGTATCCATATTTCATCAAAGGTGTACCCTTTTCTAAAAGTGTGCTGAAACCTGCTTTCAGTCGATGGTTGGATGAAGTACTGCATAGGCTTTTCATAAAGTGAATTATGATAGTGGAGGGAAAACCACATTCTGTCAAGTCATTTTATGGTTTCTGCATATGCTAGCAAAGTCTTCAAGGAATGAAGTTGATAGCATAGTTTTTGATCTGCCAACATCTTTATGTAATCAGCACAATTAAATTATGAATAGTACAACCATTTAAATGAACATAAATGCCTCAGTGTCAAGGCTAATTGAAAGAATGAACTCAAGCTGCGAACCCGCACACACTATTTTTTGAGCCTCTGATTATGAAAAATGAAATGATGCAAACCTCAGTAAGCCACAGAGAATTTCAAATAAGAGCTCGCTATGGAATAGATGGGCACATTTTGGAAGGTTCCTGCCTGCCAGTGCTACGTTCGTCCCCACAAGCTCCCCCCGCCACCCCCCCCCCCCCCCACTCCACCGCCTCCTCTCCTCCACATTAGACTTTGTTCCTGAGCATGAAGTCATGACATTAATGACAAGACAGAGCTCCCTCCTCAAACCTGACGAGCTCCATCGCCTGTGATGTCAAAGAGAGGGTGTCAGCGGGGGAGGAGGGAATTAAAGGGTCGTCCGCCCGCCCGCCTGCAGCTTCCCCGGTTCACTTCTCCGCGTGGTGCCCCAGCGGTCTGACAGCAGTGTCTCGGTGACAGAGCTGCCACTCCCCCCCCCCCCCCCCCCTCGTCCCCAGCCCGCTTCCCCGCTTGTTGGAGAGGTGCTCCGCCTCGCGCTGCCATTTGGCCCCTCTGTGGCGAAGTGGCAGAGGCAGCTCCAAGAGCGCTCCCTGTCTCCGTGCCATCGTCCCAGGGGCTGACGGCGAAGGCTGCCACGACTCCCTTTGGAAGATGCCGTTGAAGTTTCCAGTTGATTTCGACCCCCCCCCCCTCCCCCTTTCCCCTCCCCACCACCACCCCTCCAACTTCTCCCATCCTCCTCTTTTTCCTCTTCTTCTTCGCAGGAGATTTATTAGCTACCTTGCGCACATCTGTATAAGTGCATTATACGCAGAGGGGCTGAACAACTGGACGGAGTGGTGGAGGGGGTGCAGCCGGTCCAGTTTGGCAGGGGAACAGTGCCTCCTCTATGCTGCGGCTTTCTTGCTCTCTCATGAGCGTGTCCTTCTTTCGTTCTCTCCGTTGACCAAGCCGCACCGTTCAAATGGCTAAACCTTCAATGACTGCATTAGGGGGGAAGGTTCCACGGGCCCTGTATTTTTGTCAGGCGTCGTACGATCTGCCAAGGTTGGGTCTGAACGGACGAGAAAAGAACATTAGTCTTGAAGATCAGTCGTCTGGTCCTCAGTGGCGTTTCTCATATGCTTTATTTGATTACCTCAGTGTGTGTCCGCGTTGTGTAATACCTTATACATCGACTAATCTGTCAGCGTGAGCCGCAATTTATTTCCGCATGTTTACTGTGTGCATCAATCACGCGAATATAGATGTTTCCAAGGGGAAGGCTAGCTCGGGATATATGAAGTGCCCTGGACATGTTAGAGGTAGATGTCGCTTCCCGAAGACAGATTTACCATTCCGAACAGCATCTGCTGATGTTTTGAGATTGCAGTCAAGCTGAATTGCAGGACAAGGCCTGGCTCTGTTTGCTGAAGAGCTGTTTGTGACGCCCGGAGCGCTTCCAGAGAACATTTCTGAAATAACTCAAGCGAACAGCAGCTTTCTACAAAAGGAATCATCCAGATGTCACTGACTGAAGCGTTATCGGCGAGCAAAAAAAAGGGTGGGGTGGGTGTATGGGGGGAGGGGGGGGGGGGTGTATGACAGAGCACGGTGATGGCTTGAGAAAACAAGCATATTGGATCAGGGGGCGTATCAGCACTCTTTTGTGTTTGTTATTTCACACGTCCGTTAAAGAATGTGTTTTGATTCCCGTGGTTCATGGGAAATATCTGTTTGTATGTCTAACTGGCAAATGATTAGCACCCGCCTTATTGTCACCCAGAGTGTATTATTATAAAGATTATTTATTGATGAAAACTTTCAGAACGCAGATGGCTCTGTTTTATGTGCATGTAAATATATGATTTCTTTGAATGATGAATGGTTTGATGTTTAAAACATGAGATGGAGCCGGCTCAATCAAAACTCCATCTGAGAGCATCCAACAGCGGCTGTGTTTCCTCAACCCTTAAACCAACATGTAACCTGTTTTGTTCCCTGTTTTATTTTTGATTTATCAGACAGTTTTGGAACCTGGTATTATAATGCAAGGAATAGGTATAGGTGTATTCTAGGTGTATTGAAGTGCTGATTATATTTCTAGCTGCAATTCAAATAACAAAACTGTTGGTTTAACCATTATCTAATACTTTGCCAAAGGAACGAATTACTGCAGTGTGGGTCCAAGTGTGGGTCCAGATTTGTTGTATTTGTATGTTGAATACTTTTAAACTGTTTGAAAACATGAAAACAAATAGCTACTAATAGCCTGTAGCAAAGTTATTTGTATATGTTAGTGATTATTAGAACAATATACATGTATTAATGAGATTATGTTGAGGCACAAGCCCAGTGAAGGATTTAATTACAGCAGAATTGTAAGTATACTGGTTGTGTATATTTTGCGCTTTTACTTTTTGAGCTGCAGTCTGTTCTCAATGAATTGTCAGTTGTCTTTGGTTGTGCTAGCAACCAGCAATTTTCATCCCAAATGTAGGACTCATTTACTGGAAGCCTCTCAGTAATGTGTAATTGGGAGTCGTGTTTTTGTATTGTGGAGACGGCGCTGTCTCCATGTTATTGTCAGCACTGGGTGTTATGATCTTTAATCCGATTGTTTTGTCGACTGTATTTATTATTATGAGAAGCGAGAGCTACTGTTGACAGAAGCATGACATGGACGCTTTTCACTGGCTGCGTGCACCCTGCGAACGAGACTAAGCAACCATCATTTGTTTCGTGCAAGTATTTTGAATCCACTCAAACTTTTATGACACTTCTGGGCCTTTGGAAAGTTTGTGCCGGATGCAGTGCTCAGTTGCAAGCCAAAATCCATGACCAGCAAAGGAAGCTCAAGCCTGTTAGCATCCCCCCCCTGTACGCTGTGCCAAACTCCACTCGGACTGGCGGCCAGCGACGGCGTGCACCTTTTTATTTTCACCAACACTTCACTGGAGTGGGCCAGTAGTGGTTGCTAAGGCTGCGCAACAAAGCGACCCGGGAGCAGATCGGGGACTTGAGGCTCCGGAGTCTTTAAAAACAGAGGGGCGGTGTCTATAAAACGATTGTGGTCGCTGAGGCCCTTGTTTTTAACAGGCGCCGCGAGTTTGTCCAGGGAGTGTGTGAACTCTCCGAGGTGCCAGTCTAATGTTAGTGTTGAAGGCCGGCTTAGAGGTGACCTGCTGCAGGGGAAAGCTGTCCTGCCCAATAAGGGTGTCCGGCCACCGCAGTGGGAGAGCCGGCGCCCCAAATGACCCGTGAAATGCCCCAAATATTTTGAATTGTATTAATCGATGGGGTTCCTGGGAGAGCTGCCGTCTTAATTGGGAGGAAGACAAGCGTGCAGGGCATCAGAGGCGCCCGGGGAGACCCTTAGGGAGAGCAGGACACACAGTGGCCCCTGAAGCCGCAGCCCTCCAGCACCTAGTTTCTATTTTAGTGGAGAGCTGAATCAGTCACCTCTCTCTCTCTCTCTCTCTCTCTCTCTCTCTCTCTCTCTCTCTCTCTCTCTCACCCCTTTCTCTCTCTTTTTCTTTCTCTCTTGCACTCTCTCTCTCCCTGTCTCTGTTTCTCTCTTTCTCTCATGCTCTCTTTCTCTCTCTCTATTGAACTTTCTCTTCTCTTTCTCTCTTCTTCTCTCTCTCTCTGTCTCTCTCTTTTTTCTCTCCCACTTTTCTCTCTCTGTTTCTCTTTCATCTCTCTCCACAGTAACCCCCTTGTTACCCTCCTTTTAGTTTGTTTTCTTCACTCCCAAGGGAGCCCCCTTTTGGGTTTTTTTGAAAATATCTAATCATTTAGCAAAGATTGCTTTCCTCCCCCCTCTTCTTTCTTCTTTTGCTTCTCCAGTTTGTTTATTTTGCTTGTTGTGAGAAAAGCAGAAAAGGCATTGGCAGATTTCTGACCAGTGCCAAGCGGAGTAATGTGTTTCTGGTTCCCTTGCCGCTGCAGCAGCAGCCATAGGGGCTCCGTGAGTGCTGGCCTTGTGTAAGAGCGGAGTTTTTGGCATGGCCATGCAGAAAATGCATGAGGTGAAAGGGTAATGTGTTTGGATTGCAGGGCAAACCCAGCGGGGGATAAAAAGGGAGCCTCCCGGTGCTGCTTTGGACTTGGCTGCACGGAGCCCAAAACTTTGAGTGGCATGTGATAATTGGAAATATTATATCTGCTGTGCCGTCAATGGAAAAGAAGCATTGTAGCCAGTAGGACAACAGGGGTCTCGAAGCAGTTAAACCCCAAAAAATTATTTCCCGGAAAAATATGCATAATTGGTGATGATATGTCTGCATTTTTTCCCTTAAATATTTTGTGACAGTCCACAGATACAAAAATTAAGTTTTTTTAGGCTGAGCAGCATGTGTTTCCCATTGATACGCCCAACATGGTTCCTTGTTTGTGCTTATATCTGTGTTTTAGTAAATTGCAGAAAAGCTGAATACAATTAAAACCATATAGTGTTATAGACACCAATAGGCAAAATAATAAGAAACCAGTGCAACATTTTATCAGTTGGGTTTTTATTGTCTGTAGGGAGGCTATTGTCATTCAACGAAGGAAATGTTTTTTTTTTTTCTATTTCCTCATATCATTTAACGCTTTTGTGGAGTACAACATTACTGCAGAGTGTTGTTCATCTGTCACAGGACAATGCAGAACCAGGGAGTGTAATAGGAGATAAAGGCCTATTCAGATATTCAGTGTAATTGATTCTGTTGTGCTCTGTTATTACCTAATACTACAGTGGACGCAGACAAAGGCTGAAGTGTGCCAGAGCTGCATTGTTTAATTGAATTGCCTTCTCTACTCTGTATGCTTTGGATCTCAGCCAAAGCTGTGATTTGCTCTCTCTCAACGACCTGTTCTGCCTCACTTGTGAAGGTGGGACTTCCCTGGAAATTACTGTAAATATCGGCACTCGTCGTTGTCAGCAAAGAACACATTTATTGACCTGTTTTATCCAAGAATGGGTCAACGTGAGGAGACTGTTGCAGTTAGCGTGTAGATATCCTAAAACCTTGCCGTTTCCCTTGTGGAGGCAAAGCAGCAACTATCGGTCTGCAGGAGGAGAGTATTTGTCAGATCAACAGAAGAGCAGAGAAGGGGCATTGCATTGCAGCACTTCATGAACTTCCATCTGAAAAACTGTTCTCAGCTTCTTTATTCTAAGCTGGAGTGCGTAACTTGTCAGAAGGCTTCCCACTGCTCCTGGTAATTGGTTCTGCAGTAATATATTTTTTGGGGGGGGATAAGCAGGAAATATTCTCTAGAAAATGTACACTGAATGTGAACCACTTGTTGACAAACAGATTAGAGAGCTGTGGAGTGACACCGGGAATGGTAAACAGTCAAAGTAAACACGCTGTCTTCTATTCCGTTCCGCACCAGTCATCTTCTCACATGCCGATACATGAAAGACAAATTACCAGAGGACATTCTTCATGCGGCAATAAGTGTGTTTACATCCCAGGCAGTTTACATTTCTTTCTCTGACTCCAAATTTGTTGGAGGATGAATTGGCAACCAGGGAAAAGACTTGCAAAAGCCAGCAGTCCCAATCCTCATAAGGGCCCGCCTCCGAGGAGATGTTTGTGCCTGGAGGATAAATGATGACCAGTGTGTGTTGACGTTGACTTGGTACAATGGGAATAGTCTAAATTGCCTGATGCAACAAATACATCTCATTTCTCCGAGCCCCCGAGACTTTTGTGCTAGGCCAAATAATAATAAAAAACAGAGAGGAATTGAAGAATTGATGGCCGGCATTGTTTGTGAGCTGTTAGCGGCCGTCCACTGTTGGAGGGATAACTGGTTGGAGCTGAACGATGAGACAGACTCTCAAACAAATCCACACATGGAGCACGCGCTTGCATTTCTTTGAGCCGGTGCTTTCCTGACTTCACCATCAGTGAGATTAGACATGGTTTTTTTTTCCGCCGGTCTGGTTTTTACATATGAAAACAATATTAAGCACATTCATGGCACACAGCATGAACAGCACACGCCACCATTGATTCCACGTTCACATTCAGAGAGTCTCTTTTTTTTCAGAGTTGCGATGCAATTATGGAATTTCATATTGTTGTAAAAATAACGCTAATGGCATAGTTGTGTTGCTAGACTGAAATCCAGGACTTTTGGTGCTCCATTTCCCAGCATCGCTGGTTGATTAGTGGTCGAGAAGTTACCATAAATCTCAGCCTCAATAATGCACACGCTGATTACAAGGTGGCGGCGGTTCCATTTGCAGGAGATTTTTTACTGCCCTTAACCACACCTTACCGCCCTTGTACTAAAGGCCACAATCTATCCGGGGAATTTTTAGTGCCCTTTTGTCACCCAAAAGTTTGACTTTGACATTCCCCAACCTAGTCCACGCGGAGGTAAACAAATGACCTTAGCAGCTGTGCGGGGCCGGCCCATGTGTTTTCACCTCAGCGCTCGCCCGCCTGCTAGCGAGCGGAGCCTAGATGGACCAGAATAGCTCTCGTATATATTGGGCACCGCGGCCATCAGAAAATAACACAGGGGAGCAACTGTTGAATGCAAAGTATATTTGTCCAGCGCCCTGGGTCTGATCCAAGGGACTGGTGTGCTCATGTGTATGCATTACATCAGGGAAACATCCAAATGTCAAGTAGGCCACAGTCATTACTCAGCAAAAAAAACCAAGCAAACAATAAATAAATAAATAAAATAAGGAGATAGCATGTAACCTTTCTCCCAAGTCTCCCGCAGCCAATAGACCGGGATATGATGTGATGCATTATGTATGTGTGGACCGGAGGGGACCGTGCCCAGCTGAGTTGTATATAGTTTTATGATGAAAAAGCAGCGCTGAGGGGGGCTTTATTTGCCCCGGAGTCGAGTATAGAGGGCAATGAGAGTAGGAGCCATGAGGCTTAAGAAGTGATATTCTGCCAAAGGGCAGTGCACACTTGATAACCCCTGTGAAATACCCCACGGCGTGGGACTGTGAATAGCTGTGGTGCTGGCTGGGGTGCAAGCATAGCTTTGGAAAGCTTGTACTGTATGTGCTGTGGTGAGAAAACCAATACAGATTTTCTTGGCGCTGAGGATGACAAAATCCTGTCACTGGGGTTAGTCACGACCTTAGTCATCATGTAGTCACTATGGCGCTGGTTATGTAAGGTTTTTCATAATTACACTATACTTGTCGGTGGTTCTTGGCATACATATCTGGAATATTATATGGATATCAAAAGGAATGATTGCTTTGGGAATGTGTTCATGGTGTCAGTGGGGTTTGTCACAGCTATGGTAACCGTGGAAGCTCTGTATGATTACACTTGTATTGTAACCGCTCAGTTATTTGTGAGGTTCTTGGGGAGGTTTAGCCCAAAGGCTTACCATTTCTGTATGACATTTAATGACTGCTGATACTGTTAGGTTTGATATTGTTTCTACAATACTACAGAGAATGTTTGTTGCGAACCAAATATGGAAAATTGCCATGAGGATTTTTTTAAATGGAATATATCTAGGAATCAAAAACTGAGGAGTGTCTTGTGTACACTGTTTTAAAAAAGCTTGAAATCTAATTAGCGGTGAGGTTCAGAGCAACTTCAGAGGACTGTGTGCCTCTGAGTCTGAACTGTGATCCATATAGCCTAGCTGATGAATTTCATCTTTTGGCAATCGTTTACATCTATGACTTTCTGTATACCACTTTGGGAATGCTGGCCCTGCAGCCTGATGTGTGTAAATGAGAATCATTTTAAAGAGGAGATGAAGTTAGCTCTCCCTGGCCAATATAAATATTGAAACGGCAAGATGTTTTCCATTAGGATCCTGGGCCAAGCGCAAAAATTAGACATAGGTTCAGAATGTTTGAAAATGAACTTCAGAGTTCAGATTAATCAAGGTGTTAATGCAAAATTTAGAGATCAGCGAAGGGGAAAATGTACAGTTAAGCTGAGTTATGGTATGTGTTTGTGTTGAAACAAATCAGCCTTGAAATTCACCCATGTTTGACCTATAGGGAACACAAGTTTGTGATCATAGCTAAGATATTGTCCTATTAGATGCTACTCCATATACAAGCATTATAATAATTTAGCACATTTCCTTCTTAATGCATAGAACAGTTCAGCTGTACTCACAAATGGTTAAACTGCCAAAGTAAGAGAGTTGAGCTGATTTTAGACCTCACACATTTCAATCCGCAGCACTCGACTGTCTGGCCCTCGTATTCATTTCCTCAAGAATGAAAAGATTGTTCTATGTTGGTGTGAAGGATAATTAAAGCACTGAGGGACACAAAGAAAAACTTTGTTTTCTCGCCGAAATCTCTTTGAAGCGTACTCTGATGTTAAATCTGGATTTCATAGACCTCAGTTAAGTGGTATTCATAAACACCTCTCAGATGAGTTTTCGCGAAGATGAGCCGATGTATTATGCATACAGCAAACGGGCTGGTGCCTACCTAATGTTGAATCTGGGTTTAAATTTTTTTTAAAAAAGCGAAAGTGTGTTGTGTGTGATGTGTGTCAGCCCTCGACGTCGCTGCCATCTTGTGTTGGCACCGCTTGGATTTGGGGATGGGGATGAGGTGACAGTAGCTCCAAGCTCTGTGCAAAAAAAAATCCTCTATTTCCATCCAAGAGCACAGAAGTGCCAGAATGAGGAGTTGAAGGAGCCAAATGTTTTTGTAGTGTTAAGTGTTGCTCTTGTGTTTGCCTTCATTATCAGGGAGAGAGGGATGGCTTTCTGTTTTTCGGGGTGATTCTTTTTCATCTGGAAAAACCTTCTCCATCTTGGTGATGAAGAGTTATGGGTTATGACTCTCCTCCACATTTGTTTAACCTTGCGTGAGACGGGGGAGCCGCAGCGTCGAAGTCCGAGAGGACCTCCCATTTCGATTTGGTGAGCCCGCGCGCGCGTGGCCGTGCGCCGCTCGCATTGCTGAGACATTATGAAAAACTCCTCTGGGGTTTTTATCGTTGCCTGCTGGGCAGGGCCTGTGCTCTACGGAGCCCTGTACAAACAAATGCTGGAGCTAAATGATGCCGCCGCTGTGTTGAATAAGCGCTCGTAATGGACGCATTCGTCATCGCTCGTCTCGGTCAACTTTGAGAGAGCAGAACTGTCCTTCCACTGGATCAATGTTTAGCCAAGTATACTCTTAAAGCAAATTTATGTATTGAAAACAAATAGCTAGGGACAACACAGTTTGTGTTGCTTCCAACACGTTGCTTTTGTTATTTGTTACACAGTATGTGTTGAAAATAGCACAACTTGCGTTGTTTTTTAACACCTCTCTGTGTCCAGATAGGGACAACACAGTTTGTGTTGTTTCCAGCACTTTAATTTTAAGAGTGTACAGTGTATATACAGTATAGCCTAGTTATTATGTTTCAGTTGTGCAATGAGGGCTAGTCTTTCCCTCAAGCCCGGGGCTAAATCGCAAAGGCTTTTGCGGAGAGACCGCTCCACCAACAGGAGTCTGCTGGGGCGTCAGCTAGTCAAACCAAATTCATTAAGATGTCTAATCCACAAATCTTGCTTTGCCTGACCTCAGCTCCCGATGGTACCGTCCATAACTTTCATTTCAGCTCTTTGGCCTGCGCAGCTGCGCTGGTGGTCACCGAGGCCTCTCTGTGAAGCTCTATATTGGGTTATAAAGTTCTCTGATTGTGTGCGGGCCCCTGTTATAAGAATTCCTCTCACCCCCGCTGCCAGATCTTGATAAATTTGTTCGAACGGAGAAAAAGAATAATACCCCCCTATTCATGGCGAGCCTGTTTCATGTTTGCTCAGCCAGCTAACACCCCTTCTCTCTTGTGTGAGCCAGTCGTGACAATAGAGAAAGTAATTTATGGGTCTCGTCAAGATTTACTGCGAGCGTTGGTTAGTAACATTTATGAGATCTGAGTAAAAGCTGGCTTCATAAATAAAACCAAAATGGTAGTTGAAAGTCATTATCAGGGTCTCTCCTCATGATTAGTGGACGGGTAATCTCCCCGAGCGTCAGGCGTTACCTCAGAGACCACGGCGTGGTTGAGACCTGAGACCGCTCCAGGATTAACCGCGGCTTTCACTTTAAAAGTCCATAATTCGCTCAAGTGTTTCCATGCGTGCAAACATGTTACACCTGCAAGCAACTTTTGAGCACCCCCCCCCCCCCCCAAAAAAAAAAACGTCTTTGAATGTGCTCCCTCAGTTCTAGCTAACCACCCAAGAGAAGTCCCATGAGAACCTTTGGGGGGGTGAACTGCACGACTAGATAATTTACTACTTATGTGGCCTTTGAGACCGTGTGTCTCTGTGTGCTCGAGTGCGTGTGTGTGCGCGTAAGTGTAAATTTGCTCATGTGACATGATGTTTTGCCATTAGACTTCACAATGGCGGACTGCTTGTCAGTGGGCCGAACTGCAGCTTGTTATCCCGAGTGGATTTATGCGAGCTGACTCAGCTCTCCCTTCGCTGGTATGCCTGTGCACAGCCATCGAAGATAATCCATCACAAAAACGGGGACTGGCAGCATTCAGCAGTTTGCAGTGGATCAGATGTTGCGCAAGGGACCCTTTTGGTAATAAAAAACAAGAGGCCTACATATCCCACGCTAGCACTTGCACGCCTCTTCAGTGCACGCTTCGTTTGGCCTCCTTTGTGCCAGCCACTTGTTTGTGAAGAGGACTTTTTGAAGTCTTGGAAGATTTTTATAGTGTTCATTACCGGCAGTTTTGCTTGATGGATCCTGCACACCTGTGACAGCCGCCGCTCTCTCGCTGCCTGTGTTTGTGGCGCACAGCGCGGGAGACACATCCAAACAGCTCTCAGCAAAACTGTCCCAGAATAGTCGTGTGGAAAAGAAGAAACGCCCGAAATGTTATCTGAGGAAACTTAACGGAGTAAATGACATCACTCTCTCTCTCTCTCTCTCTCTCTCTCGCTCTCTTCGGAGATTGCACCAGAGAAACTTCCTGTTTTTATGGCACCCACCACAGCACCAGAGTGAACCTTTCTCCACTCGAGAAAATGTCAGGTTATTTTTATTTTCCACAAGTCAAGTTTCGCTCCCTCCGCGTCCCTTCCTAGAAGAATGACATTCATTGTGTTGTGCGCCAGACACCGCGCATATCTGACTACGAGCTGAACATTCTCATTTTTGATTTGTCAGATGTCCGCTTATTTGCCATTTTGGCGCGCGTTGTTTGTCTCTAAAGCATGACTGCATTTGACATGCTGATTATCAGACTTGTCCTCTGGACGTTGCGCCGTGACGTGAACCCCGTCCATATGGAGCCCGGGCTCGTCGCCTCGCTTTGATCTCCGTAATGGGGGAACAGTCCCGGCGGATTTTTGTTTGTCAGAGCTTGTTAGAACGATCTTCGGGCGCTGGACGGAGAGTGCAGTGCGTTGTTGTGGGTAGCGGAATGACTGACGCGTCGGCCTTTGGATAAGGACTCTGCTGACAGCAGGTCAGCGCTGTGGTGGATGTCTGAGTCAGAGCTCCTCTTTCACTGTGGGGGGGGGGCTGTTTTGGCCGGCGCGGAAGCAGGGGCTCGGCCCGAGCGCAGATGTGGAGTCGCTGCGGAGGCCGAGAACGCTCTCCGGTGCGGCGCGACGTGGTCCGGCTAGCTCTGAGGCTCCGGCTCTCTCCCTGACCGGGAGCGCGTTCCATCTCACGGACCTGTTGATCCCTCGTCCGCCTCCGCACAAGGACACACACACAGTTATGCAAACACACACACACACCACACACACACACACACACACATACATTCTCACAGACGTTTTCAGGCACTTCTCCTAAAGAACACACACACACACACACACACACACACACACTCTCAGTCACTCACAATCTGAGCACACACAAACACATCTGGAGCTGAGATATGATTGATGAGAGAGTTCCGCTGGAGGTTCCCCGGAGGCCGGCTGACTGTGTGAGACTGAGACCAAGCTCTGCAGACGGCAGCCTTGGACCCTTATCTCTGTCTGATAGACCCCTCTCCTGTTCTCTCTTGCTCTCTCTCTCTCTTTACTCTCTCTCTCTACACACACACACACACACACACACACACACACATACAGTACACACACATACACACACATGCATATGTCACATTTACAAATGTCCGCATACATAAATATACGTACACGGCACACACATATTACTCTGTCTGTCTCTCTATCTATCTGCCCTCTGTTTTCATCTGTTTCTCTCTATCTATCTGTGTTCCTGTCTGTGTGCCTGTCTTTTTGTCAGTCCCTCCCTGCCTGTCGGTGTGGGGGCGAGTTCAGTCTGGATCTCTCTCTCTCTCCTTCTCCCTCTCCCACTCTCTCCCCTTCTCTCTCTCTCTTTCTACCCCTCTCCCTCATCTCTTTCTCTATCCCTCCCTCTCTCTCCCTCCTTCCCCCTCTCTCTCTCTTTCTTTCTCTTAGTCCCTACCCACATGTCTAAGCTCATCAGGCCCCGGGCTCTGTACAGATGGCTGTCTCCCTGGACTGTCACCAGCCAGGAACCTCGCCAATGCTGGAATCAAGGCCCATCTTAATGTGTTTATTACTGCACTGCTATTATTGGAAGCCGTTGGGCCTGTTTGGTTATTCACATATGGTTTTTCGATGAAATATGTTTCTAAATAACTATGGTTAACTTGTAAATCTTAATTTTTTATTACT
>NC_085004.1:14061598-14069098 GCF_963854185.1 Sardina pilchardus
TGTGTGTGTGATGTGTGTGCGGCAGTAGGTACGACTGCTGAGTGAGTTCTCCACGCAGGGCATGTAATTATGTTTTTACGGGCTCCGACGCTGACTCGTCTATGGGCACGCAGCTGACTCCTTCACCTCGCACGGCACTCTCGATGGGAGAATGTACATAAAGGCTCCGGCCAAAAACCATTGGACGGGCCGCCGTCTACCCTGGTGTGTGGTTATTGCTTACTGTCAGGCTCAGCTGATTTCGGGGCAACTGATTTCGCTCCTCCCCGATGCCGGGACCCCGAGAGTCGGAGTTCGAGATCGAGTGCCAAATCGAGAGAGAGAGAGAGAGAGAGAGAGAGGGAGAGAGAGAGGGAGAGAGAGATAGAGAGAGCAAGAGAGAGAGAGAGAGAGAGAGAGAGAGAGAGAGAGAGAGAGAGAGAGAGAGAGAGAGACGAAATTGAGGTCGATCCCGTTCGTTTTCATCGGCCGAGTGAAGCTCAGCCATGTGTGAGCAGGGCTGCGCCTCCACCTCTCCCACCGGCGCGCCGGAGCGCAGGCTTCCATCCACGTACCGGGAGCGGAGCGAGGAGCGAGCGAAGACGGGTGGGGGGGGGGGCGTTGTGGAGAACGTTTTTGTGCAACACTCCCCTCCTCGGTTCTGCTCAAGGTCAGGGGTTTCCGAAGGCTCCCGCGGCCGCATTAAACAGAGTGGAGGCGAGTGCGCGGAGGGAGCGCAGGCTAATGTTAATGTTGGTGACCAAGCATAAATAATGCTGTCAGAGGAATTAGTGTTTTTCCTGTGTGCAAGCAATTTGGATGAGGCCGCAAGAAATGCCTCCGTCCACCAGCGGCGTCCAGGAATAACAGACTGTACAATTGAAAGTAAATCGATTTCCATTCACAGACATACAGAGAGAAACGCAGCTTTTTTAAGAAAAAGAAAAAACGTTTCTTCTTTCAATCCTACTCCATTCCCATCACTCACTTTCTTTTTCTTTCTTTTCGTTTTTTTGCTCTCTCTGTCCGTTTGATTCTTTCATCTCTCCGTGCCATGTCTCTCTCTCTCTGTACTCTGTAATAGAGCGTACTAGAGCATCCGACTTTCTCCCTGGCATCTCGGGGACTGCTGACATCACACGTAAAAGCCTGGCCAACTTTCCTATTTTGGGGGGAGCGGGCGCCAGGAAAGCCTCGTTTCTCGCGCCTGACTGTTCTGCTCGAAGATATGCAGAACCTGGGAAAGATAAAGCCAGCGAGGCCCCCGAAGTACAGAAGGCGCAAAGTGGCTGAGAAACACCCCCCCATAACCCCCCCCCCCCACCCACACACACACACACACACACACACACACACACACACACACACACGCACACACACACACCAAACCCCCCCACCCCCCTCTGTTATGGATTGACTTGTAAGTGGCCTGAACAGTGTAGTGCTTCATATCACCATCTGATTGGTATTCCTGATACGCCGCTGCAGTCGGAAAAGTCAAAAAAAAACCTGGCGAGTGTGTTCCAATTAGCTCGGGGGGCTCAACCTGGTGCGGCGCGGTTCATCCAAGGGGCCTTTTCCGGGCTTCCCTCACCTCTCCACCCCCCCTGCTGCTTTGCATTTGGTGAGAAGACTCCAACAAAGAGTCTACTACTACGCTACTGCACCTCTGCATAATGGATGGGCTTCAGGGCTCCATGCTCACTCTCTCTTTCCTAGTTTACGCACCCAGAACCTTATCTTTTATGTGTGGAGTTTAGCACACATACTTCTGGCCTCCTCTCTCTCTCTCTCTCTCTCTCTGAACCTGCTCCGCATGTCAGCGCTGCAGTGTGGATGGCTGGCACTGGGGCATAGGTGTTAACACCAGAGGAGGTTTTTTTCCCCTAACGGAGACTAAGACGCTGATAGCTACATTAAAACGACTTGTGTCTGTCCCTGGAATGATGGGTCTTGCTTGCCATGAAGCCCATTTAGTGGACTAATTAGATTTTTTTTTTGTTGCGAATCCAATATGTCTGGCGGCCTGTTTGGACGCAGGAAACTTTTAAAAAGTGACATGAATCAGACGTTTTCTGAAGGGGGGAGGGGGTAGCGGTGGTGTATGTGTGCCTTTTCTGTGTGTTTACAATAGGATCACTTTTTCCCTACTTGTCACACACACAAGCCAAAACCTTTGACGATAAATGGTGTCTAACGTTGCCAGTATTCCTTGGGAAATGGCCTGTTTCTCATACCGAGGATGCAGTCATCTCTGCCAGACTATGCGGATGCGGAGAAAAGACTAAAGCTCTCCTTTGCCACATTGACCCGGCTTTGAAAGCGACTGTCATTACTCCAATGCACAGAGAAATGCCTGTTTGCACACTAAAAACGCACATCCTGTCTGAAAGGTGAACATTGTCTTCATTTTCGTTCCAGCATTGTTTCCCGATGGCCCAGAATGGAATTGAATCTGTCAGAAAATCAGATATGTTGTGCATTAAAATCAGGGAGCCTTGCCAAGGTAATCAATGCCTTATCAAAAGTTTTCAAAAGGGACTTCTGTGCTAATGAAACATATGTATGTCATTTTTGGGTGTTTCTCCAGAGAGCACTTGCACAACCTCAGTGCCTTTTTCACTGATTTAGAATGATATCTTGCTTTACATTTAAAGAGTATTTAAAAGGAAGAATTTGTTACCGCCTCGAAATGTATTTTCAGTACCACAGAATGTTGAACCCCTACTGAAGGGAAAATATGTCTCCATTAAAAGAGTGAAGTCCTGCCAACACACACTAAAACCTAAATACAACATACCAAATTATTTTTAGCCATGAACCAGATCACAGCAAGCTAAACATTACTTGTGATATTGATGCGCAAGGCGACCTCCCGCTCCTTTGACTTATCAACTCTTCGCCCTTTTACATGAAAATAAATCTCCTCTCTTCTATTTCTCTATGCAATATTAGTGCCAGATATTCAATATAGCGTAGATCCAGAGTAAAGACACTGTACAGAAGATTGTTTCAAATTCCTCTCAGGCAGTTTTATACACTTATTAACTTTTTATATGTTGATGTTCAGAGATTAAACGGCGAGGCGCTGCTTTTAATTCGATTCAACAAACCTTGGACTTTTCCAATGTCATCATCGCGTGGCGGACGACAGATCCCGCGTCTCTGCGCCCCTTATTTCCAAAGAGCATTGGCCGAGCGTTTCACGCACATGCCGTAAAGAGCACATTGTTTTCATCATAGCTGAAAAGTGATGTCACGTTGGGATGAGGGAGAGAGAGAGAGAGAGAGAGAGAGAGAGAGTGAGAGAGAGAGGAAGGATGCGGTGAGCTAAGTGAAGATGATGATGTTCATGGGCCTCTCTCCCCGCTCTGTGTGTCCCTTCCAGGCCTCCAGGACCACGCGGTCAGACGAGGACAGGGATGCTGGCTGGGACGCCTGGGGCACCTGGAGCGAGTGCTCGCGCACCTGCGGAGGCGGGGCCTCCTACTCGCTACGCAGATGTCTGAACGGAGGGTCAGGTCACGCGCCGGCTGCCTCATCAACATGCCGATCCCTCTCTGCAGATGCACGGACACACACACACATATATATATACACAGACTCACACTCACTCTCTCTTTCTCTCTCTTTACTGTTCTTTATTGCTCTCTCTCTCTCTTTACTCTCTCTCTACACACAAACATACTCAAAGGCACACACGCACACACACACACACACACACACACACATATACACAGACTCACACTAACACTCACTCTCTCTTTCTCTCTCTCTAGCACATTATTTCTCTCTCACACACACATGGACACACACGCATACCACACTCTCTATCTCTTTTTCTCTTATACACACAAACACACACACACACACACACACTCTAATGTTCTTTATTGCTCTCTCTCTCTCTCTTTACTCTCTCTCTACACACACACATACTCAAAGGCACACACATACACACACACACACACACACGCATGCACAAAGACACTCACTCACAAGCGCAACATAACTACACAGCTGTGTCCAAGACCTTGAGCAAACTCCAGGTCATTGAAAAGAGACTTCAATATATTGGTTGGGTGCAAACATTTAATAAATCTGAAAAATGAAAGGCATGGAGATTGGCCTTCAATGTTTTGTGCAGTCCCCTCTGATGAACAATCATTTCTCCAATGTCACACAGAAATGAATACAACAGTCAAGTGACTTGTTAACCAAGGACACTGAAGTAACATAGGAGAAGTTCTCATAAAATTAATGACCTGAAAAGTCAGAAATGCCGATGGCACAGAAACAGCAGATTCAATCATTTTTTCAGCATGGTTGAATTTATTCCCATAAATTAATCAAACATGAAATATACGAATGTCCCCTCTGCACAAGTCCATTGTAAGATATTGAAATGCCTATAATTTTTGTTCTGCAATCAGACAGAACTTAATGTTAAATTTGATTTTCCCTCGGTATGTTGCCGATTATGAAGCGTGCACTGTAGGATAACTGATGTTACTGTTTTCTTTTCAGTTGATCGATGTCGTTCCTCCTAGCCATGATTGCCATAATCATACGTACGCTTACAGATATCCATCACTCGGCGCTCAGTGTCTCATAATATTCTGATGTTGTCCCTGGCATGCGTTCTTATGTGGAGAAGCACCTCCCTGTTTTATGTCAAATCCACCATTTGGGAAAAAACATTTCCATTAGGGAGACATCATGGAAAATAAGTCATGGACCTTCCTTAGTATTCCCGAGGGAGTTGCGGAGGCCATGTCGAAAACGGATCTGGCTACATCATGCAGATCGGATAATGAGTTAAGAGATAGAGGAAGTGGTTCATTCCACAGTAAATACGCGTTGTGTACATGTAATTGTATATTTCGGGGGGAAACTCAATAAGATGTTAAGTGGTTCCAGTCACCGAATGCTTACCAGCATTAAGTGTGTTAACCGAGATTATTTATGTGCCATGGGGACAGCATCGTGCTTGCAGGCACACCTTGTTGAGGAATCTTGTAGTCCGAAATGAGGACAGTGAGGCGGAAAATTAAAACAAAGAAGGATCTCAAGGTCAGACTAACATCCCACACTGTCTGGAGCGCCTCGCAGAAACATGTGAACTCGCGGGCGAATAAATCAGATCATCTGCTAATCGTCCAGAGTCTGGCTTCTGCGCCACTTCCATTTATTCCACTGTGTGTCTGGATCGCACACTGTGTGTCTGCAGCACTATCTTTTTCAACAATGGAAGCTGGTGCCATACATGTATAGTTTCACATCCCCTGTACTCTGTTGGCGTTCGTTCTCCTTTGGCACGGCTTTTTTTACGGCCTTTTCCACTGCTGAAAATAACATGCTCCGTGCATCAGCTGATAACGTCGGTGGAAGGCTCAGGCCGATCGCCAGGCCTGCGGTAATGAGCTTTTTATTGGGCAAATATAAAAACGCACATAAAGAGAGTGGCGCAGCTTAGCCAGGGCTAATTGTGCCGCCTGGTAGCCCTCCGCTGCACCCAGCTACGGCTCGGAACCCCAATCCGGGGGGTTGGCGGTACTGGCTCCGCCGACCGTCGGAGTCCCATTAGGAGCGTCTTTTACGGCTCGGCCCCTGTCAAATTGGAATCGTTGTTTTCCAATTGAATGCTTCCTGTGCGTGAAGACGTGTGCACAGCGGGGGGCTCAGGTTTCTTTACCAGTTACAGATGTGCCTGCGCAAAGCACACAGCGGGCCTCCCTGCCCACTTAAAAGCACATTAGATAAGAGCTCGCTGCACCAGATTTATCACTCCTGTACTTAGTAGCTATCAGCTGTATCGTGTCAGTTTTTATGTCTAATGTTTTTTGCAACAATGATTATTGTAAGTATCAAGTAGTGATAAAGTAGCCTTGGGATAAGATTATCATTATTGCTGTGGTATGAAGACATTTTTCTAATTTCCTGCATGTGAATGTCGAAGGATGAATGGGAGCAACAGTCACTTTCTATCTCTGCTTGTTTCCCATAGACGGGCAGCACTTCGAGGCCTGTCTGTGTACTCGGTCAAATTGTAAGTTGTTGATTGCCCTCCCCTGATTATGGGGAGATCTGGAAGTGATTCTGCGGTTGATTATGAGATTGTCAAGCCAAAAAGGTCCACCGTGATTCATAGCGCACAGTCATGCAGCTTCTCTCAGCTCCAGCCAAGACACCTGCTCATGTTCACTGAGCTGTTGCGAAGACAGGTGCTGGGATTTAGCCTACACTGAAAACCATCTGCTAATCTTCAGGAGAGCAGGGGTAGCAGCGAGATAGAAGGAGCCCTTTAAGCCCATCCTAATCTTTTGAGAAAGAACGAACCAAAAAAAAAAAAAAAAAAGCGCGTAACCCTTACACAAGCTCTAGTCACAACAGGAAGGGGGAATTCAGAGTATGTCTTGGCCGAGTGTTGCTCTTGGAGCCAGTGTCCGGAGTGCCCAGCGCCCTGTGATCTGGTTACTGCTCCACATCATGTCCCTCACAGCAGCTACTTGGAAGCGCTCCGATCCCCCCACTCCAGCTACATACGGCGAGGAGGGATCACTATATCTGTCAGAGGCCGCGGCCAAGAACGGAGCCGCTCGCCTATAAAACGCGCACGCTAGATAGTCGCTGCGGTCGCAAACGGCCCGTGCGCGCGTCCCCATAGGATGAGATAGGATAATATTTTTGTCGTTGCGAAACCTATTTGCTCCGTCTTGCCTCGCCCTCCGGGGGGCGCCCATCGGTTTTTACGATGTATACACACAACGGCGAGACCCGAGGAGAAGAAAAACACCCAAGAAAGCCTTTAGACATTTTCTAAGACCCCTGAAATCATAGTTTTCTTTAAGCTCCGTAGTGGTGGGGGTGGCTCGCCATGTGTTTGAATGATTTATGGATGTCGAAGCCATTAATTGCCTCATTTATTGGGAAGCATTCCTACATTGTCACAGAGCTTGTTTGGACTTTGGAGGCAGCTGAATGGCATTAGTGTAGTCCCCCTCTTCCCGTTGCGTCATCGAAGACAAAACTCACGTATTTACTCCACAACGGTTGAGCGGCTAGCGCGGCTGCGTGCGGTTGTTTTCCTTAGCTGGATTGCTGAACGATTACTGAGTCCTGGTCCGAGTATGGCTTCCAACACACCCGTGTGCATGTGTGTGTGTGTGCTCAGAGGGATGTTTTGTTCTGGGACACATAGCATGGGGTTTAGCTCCACACGGCTCCACAATAGTACCTGCTCCTCCCTTGTGGTTCTGCTTATTATTATTACCAAGCGTCGGTTGGTAGGCATCTTGCTGTGAATAGATGTTGCAGACCACATTTCACACAGTCTAACTGCAGTGGGTAGCAGGAGAGGCCCGGGCGCTGACAGTTTATGGAACGGGTAGCGCTTCCAATGTCTGAGCCCCAGTGATGTGTTAACCTGATAAATGGGGTCCGGTGAGTGAAATCTGATGAAAAGACACTCAGGAGAAACTTGCTTTGCTTTGAGGCTTTGCGAACACTGACACCATTTTT
>NC_085004.1:14074098-14079098 GCF_963854185.1 Sardina pilchardus
CCTTGGCTCATACCCACACTGCCTGCCTGCCTGCCTGCCCGCCTGCCTGCCGGAGGTGTGCCGGAAAAGAGCCGTGCGATGATGTTGTGTTTGATGGATGAGTCTGGAGACTGGCTCCTCGCTCGGTTCCTCATTCTGACAGAATGAGGCTATGTGTGTATTCTCTCACCAGCCTGGGCACATTTGTGTGACGTGGCGCGAGCTGGTGAAAAGGAACCCTAGGAGTGATCGGAAAACAAGCAGAATTCCTGAAAAAGAAAATAATATAAAAAAAACCCCGGAGTGTTTGTGTGCTGTGTCTGTGCCATTCCCACCAGAACCCATCTTCCCTCTCTGTTGCTGTTGGCAGGAGGTGGGATGTGATCGGCAGCTCGGGAGCAACGCCAAGGAGGACAACTGCGGCGTCTGCGCTGGCGACGGATCCACCTGCCGGCTGGTCCGAGGGCAAACCCTGTCGCACGTGTCACCGGACGAACGTAGGTACACCCTGACACCCCCCCGCTGGTAGCCACCCGCTCTCTTCACCGCTCCTTTCACACACACACACACACACACACACACACACACACACGCACACACACACACACACACACACACACACACACACACACACACACACGCACACACACACACACACACACACACACACACACACACAGCGCCCACTTGCTGGTCTTTTGGCACCTGTTTAGGCTGTCAGGCCCTTGGTAGACAGACTCCGTCGTTTGGCCGAGGCCGCGGCGTGACTGCCATGGCCCGCAGCAGCCCCGTGAACACAAGCCCCCTCTGCATTCCATCTGGCCCGGGCTGCATACAGGCGGAGCTGTCCTGTGAACACTCACACAGAGCAAAACGCTTTGTGTTCCTTTTTTTTTTTTTTTGTTCAATGCAGTTCTGATCATAAAAGTTAATGCGTAGATAAAAACGCCTTTTGGCCGCCATCAGTTTTATTCTTTGTGCAGCGCGCTTTTTCTTTCTTTTTTTTTTTTGAAAAAGAATACTTGGAGTATTTGTCCGAGGCACTAAACTCGGAGCATAATTGCAACAGTTCTTGTAGGGGCATTTGAAGTTTGTAAATTGTTTTAAAAAATTAAGTCCGTCCAGATTTCTCGAGAACCATGATGGTTTGGACACGACTGTTTTCATTTTTGCACAAAGCCACAGAAAGCCCCGTGGTATTGACTTTGGGGCGCTTTTGTATTTATCTGGTAACTATTTGTTACTGTGCTCAAGTTTTGAAGGCCTGACAGCGCAGCTCCAGGTCAGGGGGAGGAGGACTGCTTCAAAAAGACCTTCAGCGTTTCCCAGAACATCTCCAGGGCCCGGCGAGGCCCACTCCACAGCTGCCTAATGAAGGACATGTCTCCAGCAGTCGGCACTGCCAGCGAACACAGTTAGCATTCCGAAAGTGAACATCCTTGGTCTCGTTTTCAGAGGTTTGCTGGTGCCATGTGGTACTGGATGCTCCTCAAGAACTCCAAATATGATTTTTTTTTTTTTTTTTTTTGTGAGGCCGTCTCTGTCTGTGCAGACATCTTTTGTTTATTGGTCTGGGATTTATGTGGGTTCAACATTCACACATGATTTACTGCTGCTTTTTATAAATGATTTTATAAATAGTTTCATGATGTAAGTTACATTTGGAAAAAGGGGGGAAAAAATCATTGAGTGCTTAAAGTTTGTTGCCAAATTGCAACGTGTCCTGTCGGTCCTAAAGTAAAATACTACAATATTCCGTTTAATGGGTTTTGAATTTAAGGCCTCATTTTAGTATTATTGTCGTTACTATGAACAAGAACATTGTACAAGAGGGTGAGACTGCCTAATTGTATTTCTACCCTTGTGGGGCACACCTATAATAATTAGGTGACCTGCTGCTTTTCTGCACTCACACTGTCTATGATAGCTAAAATAGTGCCCTAAATGCACTTGCAATGGCGTATGCATAAGCCTGCCTCTGTGCCAACCTGTAAATGGGGATGTGCTCAAATGTTATATAGTGGAAATAGAACTTTATATTGTTTTTGGAGAGCTCCAGACTCTCCAGCATCGGTGCGTCTGTGGCTGGCAGTTGCGCGCCAGTCATTTACCTCATCCAAATTCCCCACGGAACAAAGCGCTCAAAGACGAAGAAAGACTAGAACTTTTGTTTCAGAGTGGCAGTCGCAGGCATTTTCACAGCATCATGCCATTCACTTTAAGAGCCTGTTTAACCAAATCTCGGAGTAACTCAATCCAAGCCACGTTACGCTCACTCTAATAAAGGCCGCCTACCTAATAATTCACCGTGTGCAGTGATGACATGCCGGCTTCCTTTAAGTCCCGTAGCGGAGCTGGCACCGGGCGGCCGCATGTAACTCCGGTAATCAGATAGGCCGCGCTCTCCAGGCTGTTATTTTTCTGGATGATAGTCCGGATTCCTGCTTGCTTTCTTGCCCCTCTCGTTATTAATATGCAGTAAACCTCCTAATGAGCTGCTGGCAGTTCCGGCCCATTCCTGTCAGGAGTGGAGGAGCCCTGCATACCGGCTGCGAGCGAGGGAGACAGAGGGATGGAAAGAAAGAGAGGGAACGAGGGAACAAGAGAGAGAGAGAGAGAGGGAGGACGTGCAGCACAGGACCGAGGGGTTTATAGTTGACTTTTGTTTTCCTCCGGCGTCTTTGCGTTGTGTGCTCTAGGATCCATTAATCACGCCTGCCTCCAGGGTTTGCTCCGCGGCTGCATGGAAAAGTAAGCCCTGACGTGAACTCACAGCTAATTTCCTCTCGTATCGGCCCAATTATGATCAGTGTAAAAACTAATTATGTGGCATTTCTCCTCTCTGTTTGGAAAGACTGTTTTGTCGGTGACAGCTGACGAGCTTAAAACTGGAGTCTCACTTCTTTCACTGCGCTCATAAATCCCAAGATTTTGCCGAATACGTTTCCAAAAGTAATTATTTTTTGGGGGGCACCGTAGACGTTGGCCCCCTTCCAGCTCGACTTAATTGTTGAAAGACTCTGCCCATATCCAGTGGGAGAAGTACTGGAGGGCCCTCATGCATCGGAAAATTGCGTTAACACTCAACCTTTCTATAAACCTCTCGCCTTGTATTAAAAGTATTCTGCGTAAACCACACAGATTGGTGCTGCTTCCAGCCAGATCTAGAGCCCAGAGGTATCTGTTCTCAGTGGCAAATCTCAAGATCTCAAATCTCAAAATCTCAGCTCCACTTGTCTAAATAGGCGACCGCAGGCATATCGCTCTCTGCTTCTATTAAGGGTGAGTCTGCGGGTCTAGAGCTGTACAGTCCATGACATAGAAATCTGTGCCTCGCGCACAATTTCCTGACTTCAGCAGGTACTGTATAATAAGAGAGCTGAAGACAGCCGTGACTAATGGCCTCCATCTTGAAGATTTTTTTTTCCACCTCTTTGGATTAACGGATAAGGTTGTCAAAGGCATTGCCTTGGTGAACAGGGCACAACAAATGTTCCTTCATGAACTGCAGGTAGAATATGAATGTGCATAAATATGCAGGGTGCAGTTGAATATTCCATTAGATTACATTTTCCATGCTCATAAAAGCAAAATGATAAATAATTAGCATTCAATTTTTCACAGAGTTAATCTCATTTCAGCTTTTCTTTTTTGTGTTGGAGGATTTTTCGCCTCGAAAAAAAAATCCCCAGATACAAAAGGTCGAAACAGGACATGATATATGCAGATTTAAGCATCTTGTTTTTCAAGGATGTCCCTGCCCACGCCATCCTCTGCAGAGCATATGTCTAAACCGAGAATAACGCGCATCGCAAGCCTTGTTTACAAACACAAGGCACAAGCAAAGTAGGACAGAGGAAGCAGGTTTAGCCCCGCAAACCTAAACAGAATTGTTCAACTCTAAAACCTCCTTTCTTTTTTTGGTTTCCTTCTTCCACCAATGCCATCTTTGTTTAAATTCCTGCTGTAACTTAAGTCGGCCAGCTTCACAAATCCAACCTGGCATAGGATAGGAATGTATTTGGACATCGCTTGCATTTGGACATGGCCTCTTCTTTTCCATGGACTGAACCAGTTTGAAAATAATGGCAGCCAGCGCCTCCGCGTCGTAAATGTCAACTGATCTGTGACTGGCTACACTATTCCACGGGGCATACTGGAGAGGGCCTCTCTGTTTCAGACGGGCCCGTCCGCTGATTCTGCCTGTTTGGACGGTTTCTTCCTGTAAAGCGACTAACAGCACGTTATATAAGCTCCAATCAGTCATCTCGCTCTATTGCTGTAAGGACTTGCTGTTTATTGTATGGCTCCTCAGAAAGCTCCATAGAATTGAAATGGTCATCTCAGGGAGACTGATATCAAATGAAATGAATTATATCAATGATATCAAAATGAGTAACGACCAATGCCACTGCAAACAGATTTTGTACAAGTGATTCACATCTTCCATATCATTCTCCATTCACAGACAGCAATGGAAATGTATTTTAACCTACAGTAAGCAAGTAAGTTACAGCAAGTATTGCATTGCTATGCAACACCTGAAACCTGAAAGTTTTGTTTTCATGGAGAACTAGTTTTTCTCAGCAGAAGCCAGGAAACAGCAACAGTATCATAAAAAAGATTTTGTTTTGTAGAAATACAGTATCTTTTATCGCTTTGGCAAGAAAATCATATAACAAGCTGTGCATTACGGTTCTGTTCGTCCCGTCTAGATTTATTTCTCTAGATTGACGCAGAGACTATACTGTATTATCCACAACATATGGATTCCAGTGGTCTTTGTTCAATTCTATAGTTTTTATTATAGGCCTAGGCTAGCAACATATGTTTGTGCATTTTATAGCAGGGTGAGTCATATTTTCACATTTAATTGATACATTTTGCATATGTGCTTCAATAGCCTCACCATAATCCCAGTTGGGTTGACCCGTCCGTTGTTTTGACTCATCAGTTTAAAGTATCCGGAAAAAGATGTGATGCTACATACGTTTGCAGTGCTGTTTAAAATACATCTGGGA
>NC_085004.1:14081598-14086598 GCF_963854185.1 Sardina pilchardus
CTGTGTTAGAGCGGCCGTAAATTCTCAGGTACAGATCTCTTTTTCAGGAAAGGATCACTTGCAAGACAAACAAAGCCGTCATTAAATGAGGTTAAAGCCCGGACATAAATAGCGCCTGACTGCACGGCCTCTCTTCCTCTCCTCCTCTCTCCCTCGCTCCGCGCCGCACTCTCCCACCGTCGCCACCGCCACCTTTGTTCTCCTCCCACAGTCCGTCCGTTTGTGTCGCCCGCCGTCGTCCAGGGCCCCGGCGCTTGGCTCCTTCCTCTGTCACTTTCGTTCAGGCTCACTCTCCGTCCGCTCCTTCGTCTGACGTGTGGTCGGAGGCGGGGGGGGGAGCTTGGCAGGTAGGCTGCCATCCTGATTTATGGAGGAAGCCCTCGCTGTGCAGTCTTTGCACAGAGCGCCGCGCGGCTGCTGGAAAGGGCTGCTTCGCCTCTCTCTCCCACGTCTGTGCACTTGATATTATTTAGCTAACCTTGCGTGGCTCTTTAACTTCTTAACCTTTTTAATTCCGCACGAGTGTTGCACGTTGTTGCACAGACTGTGCTCATCTCTTTGAGTGCGCAAGTCTGTTTTGGGAAGGAAGAGTAACAGCCTGGAGAGGAGATTTTTCTTCTGGCTTTTTTTTCCCCTCCTAACATGTCAGATTTATATGCTGCACATTGTGGTGTTCAGTGTGCAAGCGCTGTGATATTCAGGGAGCAAGAATGGGGTTTCGCTGACTCCAGAACAGAGGCCCAGAACTGAGGCATCGTGGCTGGGGGCAGGGGAGGGGATGAGGGGGTGAGGGCTGGAGGGGTAAGGGTCTGTGGAGGGCATTCTGCCCCAGACAGGAGAGATGAGAGATGGGCTCCAGTGACCGCCCGGCGCCCGTCCAGGAGACCCACGTGTCGGGCAGGCTGACGCCCCTCAGCGTCTTGCTCACACGGGACCGTCTGTCCACACCGCTGGTGGCAGCCGTCACTTTTAAAGTGCTCCAGGCGATCCGTGGGATGTTTGTCTTGTCAAGCGTTCTGAAAAAAGGTTGGATTTTGAGTGACCTTAAAATTGCTATACCAGATCATTTATCAACTATCGAGAGACTAGCCATGTGCTAGAGCAGAGGAGTATTGTATGAAAGTTTGAAGTGGGTAAAAAGTGTACAAAAAAAAAGAAAGAAAACAGGTCTTTTTCCTTTTTCCAGTACTGTGGACGTAAGTTCACGAACTCGGCGAAAACTAAATATTTTCAGAAGCTATTAAGAAAATATATAATCATATATCCCCTTAGACCAGTCTTAATGGAGTCATTTTGCAGCCATTTGAATTATGAATGGTTTTCCTGCATGACATGGCAGCATACAACATTTCTTAATTGGTTCAAGTTGTGAAATTCCAAATTGTAACATAGTTTCTGAAATGATTGTGCTCTCCCTGCCATTTTGAAAACATATCATGCATTTGTTGAAATGTTAGTCACTCCATCATTTTAATGGGAGCTATGTTTTCTGGGAACGGTTTGATAGTCTTCGTCAGCAAAACTGTTTATCTCTGAATCGCACATGTTAGGGAAAGGAAAGCTAAACAAACTTTAAATGTGACATGAAAAATGTCCATCTGTGTGTAACCACACAGCTGAGGGTGATTATTTTTGGAGTATTCAATTAGTTTCATATTTATTTAGTCCGGTGACAGTACTCATTTTGAATGATTGCCACATGCAAGATTTATGCAACATCACCTTCGGGCAGCTAAATGTTTTTTATTTGCGTGTTTGGTCGTGCTAATTCATAACACTCCCTTGTTGATCCACCAGTGATTAATACTGGGAAGATTCCAGATTTTTTGGAATGTTAATGAATCTCTCTAGCAGTTCACTCTGTTATTCATTTTACCACAGCGGTTTGCAAACAGAAAATGACTCGGATACACAATGACATGTTGGTATCATGCTGTTAAAAAAGATGTTTTCAAAACACGCTTTCACTAATTTATGATCTCACTAAGCCCAAAACACAAATGTGCACGAAACATGTTGGTGAAGTTTGTGCAATGGATTGTTTGACAGAATATGCTGAAGCTTTCAGCATTAATGAATATAAACTTTTAATATGAATGATAAAGCGGCATGTATTTCTTAATGTGGACTTTCCCTTTCACTCTCTCCTAATGAATGCGATCACCAGATGGTGATTTAGCAGTTTCCTTGAAAAAGAAAGATATGTGGCTCTCTCATTTTCACAAGGGCAAGGGTCACCAGGCTGGACGCTGTATATCTACAGTATACTGTAGTCATCTACTAAAAGTATAAGTATACTGTATGTGTTATACTTATACTTATACTAGATGCTGATGTAACAGTTTCCTTGAAAATAAAGATATGTGGCTGTTTCATTTTCACAAGGGCCCTGGTCACCAGGCTGGACGCTGTATATCTACAGTATACTGTAGTCATCTACTAAAAGTATAAGTATACTGTATGTGTTATACTTATACTTATACTAGATGCTGATGTAACAGTTTCCTTGAAAATAAAGATATGTGGCTGTTTCATTTTCACAAGGGCCCTGGTCACCAGGCTGGACGCTGTATATCTACAGTATACTGTAGTCATCTACTAAAAGTATAAGTATACTGTATGTGTTATACTTATACTTATACTAGATGCTGATGTAACAGTTTCCTTGAAAATAAAGATATGTGGCTGTTTCATTTTCACAAGGGCCCTGGTCACCAGGCTGGACGCTGACCCCTGACCCCTCTTCCCTCGACCCCTTGTAACCCCCCCCCCCCCCCCCTCCTCCTCCTCTGTGTGTTTCAGTTGTGGAGGCGCAGACGGTCCAGGGGAGGCGGGAGGAGCACGTCCTGAGCGTTCCGGGATGGCATGTCCTGGGAAACACCAGCGTGGAGTTCCAGCGCGGCGGCCCAGACAGGCAGACGCTGCGCAGCCCCGGGCCCCTGGCAGCCGACTTCACCATCAAAGTGAGCGCTACAGCCACGGGCTCCAACAGGTGGAGGGGCATATTTCAACTGCGAGAAGGGTGGGAAGGACTGGAGGGGTGGGGGGAGGCCAAGAGCGAGCGAATAAAAGGCATGCCATGGAGTGGAAAATGTATGGCAGTATTTTAAACAATATTTGCGGCATTTATTTCCAGACCCTGACAAGGCTGTTTAGTTTTAGACCCATCTGTTATGGAGCCAAGAGCTCCTTCTTTAAAATATGGCACGGCGCAGGCGGTGTGTTTTGCAGCCCTCTCAATAACTTTTGCTCTCGTTTGGTGTTCGGTGCATCAATTCCCCGGTGCTGTAAATATGTTTGTGATATGTTTCCCCTTTTTCGCGACGCGGGCTTTTATGTAACTCTACACTTCTCGCCGAGTGCATACGAACTCCCAGGCAATTTCAAAGCACTTATGGCCACACAAGCGCGCGGAAATAAATATCCCTGGCAAGCCGTCGGTGTCATCACGGGATTGCGCTAATTTAAGATGACGCACTTCTGCAGCAAATTAGAGCCCCATGCACGCCACCACGGCATCATTATGAGCAGGTTAAGACCGCTGGATATCTGACGGCAGACGCAAGAGGCCGTCTTTTGTGTGGAACGAGTGATGTCATGGCAGTTAGGATTTGGACCGGGCCCGTTTTAGACAAGAAAGCGCTCCACATGTCCTCCGACTTCAAACGCTATTGGCTTTGAAAACATCACTGGCTTATGGGAACGGCCTTGTTTCTCATCTTTGAGTAATGCCATTATTGATGTTGAAATTATTAATTTGGATGGAACCACATTAGAAACGACTGTGTCCAGTGTTTGATTACACGGGGGCTTGATTGTTGTCGCGAAGGCTAACAGCGGTTTGGGTTGGCACCGAGGTCTGTCCAAACAACTGTGTTTTTGATTGAACACTGTGTACACAAGGACAGTGAAGTATCCAGGACAGGCGCACTGAGAGAGATTGATGGCGCTTGAACAGACTGTCCTGTCTGCAGGTGAAGTATGTGGCTCCGAGAGACACCATGCTGCAGTTTATGTCCTACCAGCCCATTCGCTATCAGTGGAGAGAGACAGACTTCTTCCCCTGCTCAGTGACCTGCGGAGGTGGTGGGTACTTGTTTATTTATTTTTTAGATGGCACTTCCCCTGAGAAAATTGCACTTGCCCCAAAAATAATGACTCACTTTTATAGTAGTTCTTGTATCAGATATTTGAGGGTGACTCAAACCGTTCAGTGTTAAGATTTGTGCTTCTTCTTGTCCTACACCTAACTCTCAATGGCGTGTTGTGAACGGCAGGCTACCAGCTCAACTCAGCCGACTGCGTGGACATCCGCTCCGATAAAGTGGTGCCCGAGCACCACTGTGAGAGTTACCCTGAGAACACCAAGCCCAAGCCCAAGCTGAAGGAATGCAACATGGACCCCTGCCCAGAGAGGTACAGTACAGTACAGTACCCTCCACAATTTACCGCCAGTAACCACCAGCACCGCACAGCCCAGATGGACAGAGAGAGAGGCCAGGAGGAACTCCATTGGAGTGCACACTGTCATTTTATTGGATGTGATTCTTTCTGCTGTGTTGTTCAAATAAAACATGCATCCTTGGGTGCAGTAACTGATGGGGCACTTTTCTTCTTCACAGTGATGGCTTCAAGGAGGTGATGCCCTACGACCATTTCCAGCCCCTGCCACGGTAGGTCTCCATTTTCTGTATATTATGTGTTCTACTGTACATGTGATGTATTTTGTATATTTTGCATATTTTGTATAGAATATTTTGGGTCCTTTTGCCTTTATTTAGATTGGACAGGAAGTGAGTGGGAGAGAGAGAGAGAAAGGGTGGTTTCAGGAAATGACTGCATGTTTCGATCTCAACGTGGGTCTCTGTGGGCACTTGGAGCCGATGATGCCCCCCTCCCCCCCGACCCCTTTAAGTCTCCGTTTTTGCTCTTGCCACAGCTCTTTCACACCTCAGGGCCCCTGGTCTGATAAAAAGGCAATTTGTGGTTTGTTAAGTAAG
>NC_085004.1:14094098-14096598 GCF_963854185.1 Sardina pilchardus
TCCATCAGCTCCAGACTAACCGCAGGGATCATTAATCCATTTTTCTTCCCCTTTCTCCCACTCCAGAGAAAGCAAGGGGGGGCTTTTTTTCTGCTGCCTTGGAGCGCACCGGCGGAATGGCACCGGCTCCGGTTTCCTTTTATTACCCGGCCGCCCTTTTCTTGAGCTACGTGCGCCCGTCCCGTCCCGCTCTGAAATCCCACATTGTGCTATTATTAGACTTATCTTTCTGATCTCTGAAACGATACGCGCATTAATAGCAGGCAAGGGAGTGCAAACAGCCCGGCGGAGCCCTTCACCCCTCGGCCCCCTAAAACCCCCCCACCACCACCACCACCACCACCACCTCCACCACCTCGTGTGAGCCGCAGAGGCCCCGGCTGTGCCAGAAGGTTCCCCCGAACAGAGCCGTGGCTCGGCCCCTGCGGTCTACCAAAGGCATCTATCTCTGAGCCTCATAAAGAAGAAGTATGCGGGTTAGATGTGTTTAAGGAGGGGTGGAGGAGAGGGTGGAGGTAGGAGGGGGGTGGGGGGGTTGCAGAGTAGCTGCTGCTGCTGCTGCTACCCTGCCTTGACCCCCCCTGAACCCTCTACCAGCGGCTCCCTTCCCCGTGTCCAGGCTTAGCCCCCCCATGACCAACCCCCAACACTGAGGGGAGGAAGCGAAGATCTACCGTTTCCCTGATAAGTGCTCTTAAATTACACTTCACAGCCTCCCTGTATCGGACAGCCGCCCGGCGCTCAGCTCCGTGTCTCGTGTTGCTGCGTTTTGGGGGAGCCGTGGGAGATGTGTGGTAATCGGCGCCCTCCAAGAACAACCCCCTCTCTAAAGGCCCTGGAATTCTTTATTGGATGGGAGTGAGTGAGTGAGTGAGTGTGTGTGTGTGTGTGTGTTTGTGTGTGTGTGTGTGTAAGTGTAAGTGTGTGTGTGTGTGTTGGAGTGTGAGTCATAAGGGACGTCTTGGGTCGGATATGAAGGAGGCCCCTCACGCCAGGCTTATCAGTGTGGTGATAAGGGTGTTCAAGTCCCCTCTGTCAAGGCTCCCATTCAGGCCGACTTCTCGTCCTCCTCAACTTCCTCTGGTGATAAGACTGAGAGATTATAACGCTTTTTATGGCTCTTTATTTCACTCCAAAACACACACACACACACACACACACACACACACTACCCAGACCGCTCCCCCCATTCCACCACACAGTTCTCTCCCTCTCTCCCTGGTTTGTCGTTTTTTTGACACCTGTTCCCCAGTTCCTTCCTCCCCTCCTCCCCCTGTAAGTTCAGACCAGCACTTTACAAGTGATCCCTGAGGTTTCTCTTTCAACCATCTCCATCACCCCAGCTCCCCTTACCCCCCTCATACCCCCACCCAAACCCCCCTCTTAAAAAAAAAAAAAAAAAAAAAGCGTCTGTTTTGTACATCACGTACAACGTTTTGATTCTGACATCATGATATCCCTTAATAACACGCCCACATTAGTCAAAACATGACATGTTGTGGCTTTTGGGGAATTACAGGACTCATAAAACGTAATCCCATAAGCTGGGCGAATGTTTAGACAGCAGGACCGTGAGGCGCATGTTGACTTCCACGCCGCGCTTGTGTAGCTTGACATGCTTAAATACTTTCACAGACTCGGCAGACTGACACCACTCGTGTGCTTTTTTTCCCCCCTCCTCCTCGCTCTGTTTTTTTTTGCCTGAATTTAATAAAACGGAAAAGACATAAAAATCACGATTTGGCTTTGGGTTGCTGTTCATGCTCTGTGTTTTTGTCGTCTGAATTGTCTGCGAAGAACATACGGGGCCAGACTTCCTTCCACGTTTTTTTTTCTCAGCCCTGAAGAAAGTCACCCCACAAATCTATTTCTGTAAATGATTCTTTTGCCATCTTCGGCACGGCACGGGCCAAAAGTCTGAAGGGTTCAATCGGGACGCTGATATTTTTCATAAGTCCCCCGCTTTTCGTTCTTCCAATTGCGTTTGGCCCGAGTCAGGTTTTTCTTCAAGCTCAAAAGCCACAGCTCTCTATTCAGTTGTCTCTCACCTCAGCTGGAACGGGTACATATTTCTTTTTTTCTTCTTCTTTTTTCTCTCTCCTTTTTCCCCCTTTGGATGTTTTTAAGGTCATAGCAATGGCCTAAAAATACATCTCAGATCAGCAGTTCATCAAGACACTTCCTCCAATTCCGAAAATGTTTATTTGTCATGAATAAATGTTTGCTTTCGAAATAAGAATAGATTTGGTGGGAGATCCTTCAAGGGCACCTGACTGGCTCAATGCAGGACAAGTGGAATGTTTGCACTGGAGAACGCGTTTATCAGTCATAACATCTATCAACGGCCACCAAGAATTGGGAAAACACCGTGCCAGCCAAAAGCAATGCAAAACGTGTCATAATCACGAACTCCCCTTTGGCAGTACTGTACAGTGGAAACAAATTGAAGCAGAATGAAGTGAAGATAATCATGCATCATTGGCCACCAGCAGGATTTAAC
>NC_085004.1:14106598-14154098 GCF_963854185.1 Sardina pilchardus
TTACAAGGGCATTAGCGGCAGCGCACAGTAAAACAAACCATAATCTTGTTATGTCCTGAAGTCGACAGACGAGTAATTGTTCCATAGTCCGCTGTGTCATTTGGGACTGATTGTATTGTCTGTTGTCTGATGGGCACATCTCGCGTCCTAATTAGAAATTGGACAGCGAAGCGGTTCTCGCGGGCCGTAAAGAGCGAGCTGTGGTTCCTATGAAGGAACCGCATTCCTGTTGAAGGAACCACAAGCTGGTGTGAGTTTAACGTGTTGTCTCGTCTGCAGAATATCGGGCGCCTGTGAAGAAGACCTGCCCCACCATCCTGAGTGACCACCGCACCTACATCCAGACGCGGCCGGAGAAGCGGCTCCACTTCACGGTGGGAGGCCGCGCCTACCTGCTGCCCAAGACCTCGGTGGTCATCAAGTGCCCGGTGAGGCACACGAGCAAGTCCACCATCCACTGGCTGAAGGACGGCAAGGCCCTGCCCGGCTCCAAGCGCGTCGGCACCACCAAGTCCGGCGCCCTGCGCATCTACAACCTGGAGGCGGCCGACATCGGCGTGTACCGCTGCGTGGCCTACACCGCCACCGCGCGCTTCGTCCTCAAGCTCATCGGCAGCGACAACAAGATCCTGGAGCACCCGGAGGGGAAGGGCTTCCCGGCGGACGCCGATGACCCGGTCGCCGCGCTGGGGGACAACTGGTGGTTGCCGCGCTGCACGGACATGGACATCCTGATCCCGGGTTGGCAGCAGCGGAGCGAGTTCTACGTGCCCGAGGCGCAGTCCCAGGGCACGGGCGCGGACGCGGGCAAGGAAGCGGGCACGGGGCCCCTGCAGACCCTCGGCAACTCCGTGCTGATCTCCAGGGGGGCTCAAGGGCCCGTCGTCCAGCTGCCGGACAGACGCTTGGAGGCCAGCGTGGGCTACGGGGCCTTCAGTCTGCTCCCGGCGCACTACGAGGAGCTGACCAAGAACATGAGCGACCCGGAGCAGAACACCGGCGCAGCGCACGACAAGCCGAGCGCCCAGCCCGACCGCAAGTCCGGCGAGGATCCGTCCGACCCGCGGACGACGAGCAAGAAGGCCGAGGGGCCGGCGGGCGAGGCCGGCAGCGGCCCGAGGGACAAGCACCAAGACAAAACGGTCAATTCGTCCGAGCGTGCCGCGGACAAGGAGAGCAGGAGTCCCAAGAAGGCCTCCATCACGCGGCACGATCAGCACGGCCCGCTCATGAGCTTCCAACGGGACCTGAGGATACACATCGGCAGGGTGGCCTATCTGACCAACGCCACGCGCAGCCTCTCCCTGCTCTGCCCAGTCCACGGCGTGCCACCGCCCACCGTTTCCTGGACCAAGGACGGTGCCCCGTTACAGTATAGAGAGAGGTAGGAGCACTGCATGCTTTACTGCTAGGACTTCATGTGTCTTACGTAGGGATACTGAAGTATGAGAACAAAGACTTGGTTGTCGCTCTCTCGTCTTTATTGTTCTTCCAAAAACTCTCCAATATGTGTATAGACACCGAATGTGTTTTTAATCACGATAGATTGTTATCGGTCTGTTTTCAGGTTTATTTTCCATGACTTTTGTGATTTACAGAAATTGTGATAAACTGTTTTGGTCAGTGACTGAGAAACGCTCCCAGAAAAAAAAAAAAAAAAAAAAAAACGCGGACATTAGAATTCAGCTGCAGTATGCCTGGCGGGGGCCAGACAGTCACTAAACACTGTCTCCACTCTTTCCGGCCAAGGCATGTGCCAGATCTAAGGCACTCTTGGCTGAGCAAACACGCTGCAGACCTCATTTTAGCGCTGATCCATCAGCGGCTCAGTGGCATCGGGAGCCCTGCGCCGCCGCTAGGACAGGCCCCTCTGCCAGGTCTATTCCCCGTTAGATCAGCCATGCCTAAAACTACAGCTGCGGGCCACAAGAAGAGCGGCAATGTACAGCGGGATAATATACATTTATGTGCCGTGAACTTGCTCTTTTTTTAGCTCTGTCTCAAAACAGAGCCCGAGCTTGTTCACTGGGCGGAGGCCAATCAGAGTGCGTTTTTTCTCCGAGGCCGTCCCTAGTTTTTTTTCGGAGGCGAGGGGCAAACGCGTCCGCGTGTTTACATTGTTTTTTGCCCGGCGCTTGGCGCCTGCACATTGATTGCCCCGGCTCGTCTTTTTTCTTTTCAACCGGGCGCTGCCGGTCAGCTTGTCTACAGCTTACCGCCTGGCAGCCGCCCGCTTGTGCCGTCCCTTTGGAAACGGCTGCTCTGTTTACCCCAGTCCCTGCTGCCGCGCCACAGTGTGCCAACAGCGGGATTACAGCGATAAAAGCTCCCGAGGCCGGTGCGGGGACTCAACCCCCCCGGGGGCCTCGGTTTCGATTTGGCTCGCGAGGCCAAGCACAACACTAACACTGGCCCCTGGAGGTATCGCCTCCGATTTTTTAAAGGGCTTCTTTGCTGACCTTTTCCCGTCGGTCTTTTGGCCTTTTTTTCGACCGTTGGCCCGGTTCTGTCGTCTGCCTCGGCTAATTAACGCAACCTTGTGCGGTCTGGAGGAGAGGAGAGACAAACTCACGACAGCAGCCACGGTGGATGCGGCTTAGTGGTTCGCGTGCTCGAGACCCATCAGCAGTCAGTCTCGCGGGGATTTCTTCAGACAGCGAGCAGCGAAGCCATTAGTGTCTGGTTTGTGATGTTGGCTCGTGTTTTGTCTTCCCTTTGTCTGAACACGAGCTTCTGTGCGTCTCAGAAGCACGGCGCGGACCACACAGCTTGCAAGAAGAAGAATAGCTTTTTCGCTGGGCTTCTGTAAGAAGATGATGATTAATATTCTTGCCTCCTCCATCCCTATGAAAGTCTAGACCTCTCTCTTTTTTTCACCTCATTACTGTGTCAGCACAGCGACGCATATGGAACTGATAATCCTATCGCTTATGGTTCTGCCAGTCACTCAGGTCTGATTGATGGGCCTAAACGGACAGGGTTCTTTTTTTTGCCCCGCTAAACCATCTCGTGACAGGCCTTCATCCTCCCCACCGCTCGCCGCCTCCGTGCTAATGTGGTGTGGCAGCTTGAGTGGCGAGCCAGCCGGGCTCCGCCGACCGGACCCCTCGAGGGGTTCCTGCCTGTAATCAGGGTCATCTTGGACCCGTGGAAAAAGCCGGTAACCGGTGAGAAGCGGCTCAACTCGGATCCCGGCACAGCGGCGGCGCTGCCACTCCCCCACAGGCCTCCACCCAACTGCTGTAGCATCCCCTCCTCAGCTGCCATGTGTCCGCCACATGAAGTAGCCCCACGTGCTGAAGGGCCCCTCTACGGGAGGGGCCTGGGCCCGCCCTGCATACAAATTAGACTTAGATTATAGACCAGAGCATTAGCCTCGCCGATTAGCATGGTTGACTGTTCAGCTATGTTAACAGCACAGTGTGCGGCACCATAAGATAATGCTCAGTAAACGCTCACTTTCAAACCACAGGGGTCTTATCTGTGTTGCTCTCGTACGTTGGATACGTTCGGCTTTCAGATGTTCAGGTTGAATCAGGTGTCATCACTCCAGCTTGGACCTGAACTGATTTATCGTGATTTGGTGTGTTTTGTGTAAGTACAGTGATGGCGTTCGAACTCTTAAGAGCGAAGCAGCCTTGTCCGCCTTCTGATTTCCCCAGACGAGGTGAACGGCAGTGCAGTGGACGGGGCCAAGGGCTGGGGCTGGGGGTGCAGGGGGGGGGATACGTCTGTACAGAAGCCCAGACTGGTGACCTCTCGCCGGGGTCTCTTTCTTCGGGGCTGGCCCCTCTCTCCTCTCCTCTCCTCTCTCTCGCAGCCGAGGAACCCCGCCGAGCGTGTGGATGCAGAGCTGTCTCCGCCTCTGCTTTTACAATGTCAGCATTTACTTTTGGCCCGGGAGTGGAAATGCGAAAAAAGCCTCCGTCTGATTGACATTCACAGACTCTTGAGCTGCGTGAAGCTTCGCCTCGGCGCTCGGTTCGCTCTGGGATCCTGCCATGGAGATGGATGGAGAGGGTTCTTAGAGGGAGCAGTATCGGGCGATCAAAGAGAAGCACCCCACCCCTTAAAGCGGCCTTGTTTGGGATCTTGTTATCTTATGCGATCATTTTGATTACTTTCTCACTTACTACACTTACTGTATCTGTTATGTAACTTTATGGTTTCTGTCTTATGTAAAGACGTATAACTGATGGAAGATCATAACTATAATAGTGTTGTATTTTTTATTAAATTGATATTTCTTTCCATACTTCCGTTAATGTAAGATAATCATTTGTTGATCCCACAACAGACAAAGTCAATTCGTTCAAACTGTAGACTTTATATTTTGAAGCGTGTCCAGGAGCTATCTGCGTTCTGTTGGTAGAGCAGCACATATTGCTGGTGCTGGGCGCTGAGGGCTGTTTTGAGAGAGCAGCTATTGATGAGGTGCGCATCGGAGGTGTCCAGCGCACATTCCCACATGCTCTTTTCCGAGAGGCTTGTGTGGGAGCAGGACAGGGGCCCTTACGGCGCCCCAGAGGGCCATAAAGCAGCGTATGCATTTACCAGGCCACCTCTCTCTCTCTCTCTCTCTCTCTCTCTCACACACACTCACTATCTCTCTCTCACTATCTCTTTCCCTCTCTCTCTCTTTCTCCCTCTCTCCCTCTCTCTCTCTCTTTCTCTGCCCCCTCCTCTCTCCTCTCTCCCCCACGGGCCCTCTGCCCAGCAGCAGGCCCTTTTCTCCTCCGCAGCGAGCCGTGCTCTCTCACTCTCCAGGGCGATATACTGTATATCACCACCACAGCCCTTTTCCCGTCGCTGCTCTCTCGAACAATAGCTCCCTTTTCCCCACATCTAGGTGTCCAAACATGAGCTCTCATTGTTGCTAACGCCCTGCGTTAACAGCGGGGCTTAGCCCGTTAGCTCTTCGAGTCCCATTTGAAGAGTGTGTGGAGGTGCTTGTTCCTTCGTACGCATTTAAGTCTTTCAACATCCCTCTTGGTCTCGGCTCTGCCTTGTTCTGTGGTAATATCTAATCCAGATACCTGCTGGCCGGGCGCTCCTGTGAGTGAGTGATGCACGCCGAGTGTCTCAGCACATGCCGTTCCCACGCGCGGCCGACGGAGTGTGTCGGGGATCCTGCCGCTGACTGACGGCCACTGAGATGGGCCACTGAGAGACGGACGAGCCGAGGAGAGAGAGATGCACAGAAAAATCCGCTCGCTATGTACGCCGTCCTCCTGTTAGCGGCGGCCACGGTGAGCCGTGAAGACGTAGAAAGGCCGAGGGGACGCTCGCCACCCGCCTGCTGAGGCCATCAGGCCCGCGCCCGCTCCCGCTCTGGCACGGCTCGCCCGTCCCCGCCGTCGTCCCGAGGATGAGCCGACGAGGTCGGGGGAAGGAGGGGAGGGGATGGCGAGGGGAGTGGAGGCTCCCTGATGCCGCAGACAGGCTGTCTGTTTTAATAGAGCTCCGAGGGGCTCCGGGGCGGCTCCCCGGTGTCTTCGGCCCCAGCCAGCCTGCTGGAGAGGTCTGCCGGGCTCAGCTGCCTCCGTCAGGTTCCCTCCCTGGCCCGTCTGGAGGCTTGCTTACAGCGCCGCGGCTCGGGTTTTCTCCCGGGGGGGACGCCCCAGACACGCACAATAAATACTCTCTAATCACCTACATAAACACCTACCGCCCCCCCTCCCCCCCACCCCTACTTCTGACAGGCTTAAGGCTCGATGAGTGCCTGATTGCGCTGTGGAGTTACACGAGGGAAGACCAAAAATAGACGTGTTTTTTTGGAGAGGATACCACCTGATTGATGTCCAGGAAATCCAATATTTTAACAGCTCGTCTGTCCGGTCGGATCCTGGAATGCCAGGTGTGATTAGAATGGATCGCTGCCCTTTCAAGGGCGTTATCGGAGGAAAGATGAAACCGGGCCTTTCTGTGTGTGTGTGTGTGTGTGTGTGTGTGTGTGTGTGTGTGTGTGTGTGTGTGTGTGTGTCTATGTGTGTCTGTGTCTGTCTGTGTCTGTGTATGTATCTGTGTGGTATATGTGTGTGTGTGTTTGTGTGTGTGGGGGTGTTTGTGTGAGAGTGTGTGTCTGTGTGTGTCTGTGTGTGTCTCTGTGTGTGTGTGTGTGTGTGTGTTTCTGATTTCACCGCAATAACCAAAGCGCTCCGGCCCTCGTCGTTGTGTTAACCCCGCGCTGACCTGGCCTAAGTGAATTTGTCCGGTAATTGTTTAATGTGGCGTGCCTGCGTGCTTAAGGAATCACAAGCCGTAACTCTACACTTGGCGGCGCGGCGCGGAGCCCCTTCAGGTCACTGAGGAGACTGTCTCTGGCTCCCTCCCTCCCTCCCTCCCTCCCTCCCTCTCCCCAGGGTGCTGTGGCAGGACTCGGAGGGGCTGCACATCTACAAGCCCGGCCTGGAGGACGCCGGCCTCTACAGGTGCACCGCCGCCAACGACCTGGGCTCCGACTCGGAGAGCTCCCAGCTCCACCTCGTAGGTGAGCTCCTCGGCTGCCTCCCTCCCTCCCTCCCTCCCTCCATCCATCAGCCAGGCCTCCACCACACTCTCTGCATGGCCTGGGATTACAAAACCAAGTCGTGATGCATGCATATTGCGTATCAGACAGAGGATATGTACTGTAGTGTTTGCACACAGATGTCCACCCACTGATGTTGTTAAGGGCTGCCTCCCAACCTGATATACCCACTCACACACACCATTACGTCAGCATGTTTCCTATTGACCATCATTACCCTTAAGTGTTTAACAGTCATAGCATAACAGCCCTGTGATTATTTGATTACCGCCGTAGATGACCGCTATTGCATCTACTCAGCGGGCCCACAGATTTTAATCAAGTGGCCCTTGAGATAAATACACAGCTGTACTCCTTTGGATGTGGTTTCAATAATGTTATCAAATAATGTGGAAGTAATAAAATACAAGTCCATTTCCTGATACTACTACCCACATCAGGAAGGTTTCCTTTTTTTATGGCCCAGCTATCAGCCATTGTTGAGGCCTTTGTGCATACTGTAGATACCGTAATTTCCCAGTTGCTTGCCGCGGCTTATACATTAATTTTGCCAAGTTTCTTCAGCTATGACTATGAGGTTGATACACGGGGACAGTTAATATGGTATTGATATGGTTTTGTTTCTTTTAACTTGCATAAAACACTCTCCTGAGGCTTATACACAATGCAGCTAATATACAGCAAATGACTGTAGTTTGTGTAAGTCAACACTCTTCCAGCAGGTCATTTCTGTTAACTCCACTGATGTGACCTTGATCTGTTGGTGACAGAGTACCCCAAGATCGCTCTGTCCTGGAGAAATGTGTCTGACCTGAGCAGCTCTGCCGTGAGCGCCGTGGTGGGAGGCTGGATCAGGGTGCGTCTGGGAGTCAACCTTATGCTGGACTGCCCAGTAACAGGTCAGTAACATCAAAGCCAGCCACTGTCCCCTGAAGACTATAACTATAAGATGTCTTTGGATGTACTGTAGTTCACAATTTTGTATGGTAAAGGATTTTCTCCAAAAAATGGTTTAAATTCATGCATATCATGGACGGATGGTAGCTTAGTGCGCATAAGGATTGCCGCCGCAGCAAAAGGCTGGAGAGTATTAAGGTCTTATTCTTCTCAAGGACAGCAATCACGCTCCAGGAATACTTGCTGAATACCACAAATAAATTAAATTCTTGTCACGTCTGAAATATCCCACAATCCCAAGTAACACATGGTGAATATTTACATATCATGGGTTTAATGGATCCTATCTACACCCCAGTAAGGAAATGGTGAAGGTTCCAGGTAATTGGAGAGAAATTGTCTGTAATGTCAACATACCTTTCAGGTTGTTATTGGTCTTGCTGCGGATTTATGGGCCCTGCATCATTTATAAAACGAATCCTCGGGAAGTTAAGAAAAGGCGACGTTTTGATTGAACAACAATATTTGGTGACGGCTTTTGGACGATAGCCTCACTGACACTTTTTTGTCCGTCTCGGTTTTTTTTCTTCTTCTTCTCTCTCTCTTCTCATCTATGCGTGTCAGGGTTGTAAATGGACTCCCACTCTCTCACGGAGGTCGTGTAAACTCAAAGTCAACAAGCAAAAGGGATTTTCTTTTGGGGGGTGGAGGAGGAGAGGAATGGGAAGAGGGAAAGAGAAAGAGAGAGAGAGAGAAAGAAAGAAAGAAAGAGAGAGAGAGCGGGAGAGGGAGAGAGGGGCTAGTGAGAACAGGATCCCAGCTTCTTCAGGCTCAGTGATTGCATTCATCCTGTGGACGCTGGCAGAGCCGCCAGGGAACAACACCTGCTGCCAACAATGCCCTCAGTGCTGCCCACTTGGCCGCCGCTGCCACCGCCTGCCCGCCTGCCCGCCCGCTCACCCGCCCGCCCGTCCGTCGACACCGAGTGCCCCTTTTCATCGCGGGACAGGACAGAGTGAGGAGTGAGGACACTCGGAAAAAGGCAAAACAAACAAGATATAAATAATGGCTCCTTTCCTGGGCTCTGGTGGGAGGACGAGCGGAGCCGCGGCGATCTCTGTAAGCAGATACGGCCACTCACTCGTTACCCCTCTCTGCCCGGGCCAGCTGCAGCCCACGGCCCCCTCCAGCTCGTAGGAAGACGTCCGTCCGAGACCCAGCTGCTGATCCTCCGGCTTGATTATGCCGACCCGAAACGTCAGGACGGACAGAGAGGGGCGCGGGACGCAAGCTCCCCCGTGGCCCGTGCTCTCAGCGTATAGGGACAGCGGTGAAAAATACACACACACACTCTCTCACACACACACACACACACACACACATGCACACACACACACACACACACACACACACACACACACACCCGCACTCACTCACACACCCGCACTCACTCACACACTCACACACACACACACACACCCGCACACACACACACACACACACACACACACTCACACACTCACACAACACACACACACGCACGTGATGCGGAGCCGGCGAGTAGGATGTAAAGATTTGCATGAGGGGGTCCTGTGTGTGAACGTATAGAGTGCTAAACAACACATGGGCTCTTTAAGGAGCAGTGCCGTGGCCCGAGCAGCGAGATCTCATCATCATCTTGATTGCAGAAGGGAAATTTAATACGCGTCGGGGAGGTCAGCAAAGAGAGCCTGAGAAAACAGCGCTGACAAAGACGGCACACACTGATGGGAGTGTATGTGTGTGTGTGTCTCTGTGTGTGTGTGTGAAAGAGAGGGAGTGTGTGCGTCTGTGTGTGTGTGTGTGTGTGTGTGTGTGTGTGTGTCTGTGTATGTGTTGAAACAAGAGAACTGGCCGATCCTATTAAAATGTTTATATTTGAGGGAAATGAGGTGGCAATCATTAAATCATTAAAACATTTGTTCTAGGCAAAAGAGTTTCAGACAAAAAACAATAATGTACCACACAAATTGAGTTTCAGTGAACAAACACTGCTACTCTGATTCCTCTCCTTGCATAATATTGCAAGTGTATATTTTAATGGGCTGTCAACATTTGTGTGTGTGTGTGTGTGTGTGTGTGTGTGTGTGTGTGTGTGTGTGTGTGTGTGTGTGTGTGTGTGTGTGTGTGTGTGTGTGTGTGTGTGTGTGTGTGTGTGTGTGTGTGTGTGTGTGTGTGCGTGTGTGTGCGTGCGTGTCTGTGCATATTTATGTATGTGTGTGTGTGTGTGTTTGTGTGTGTGTGTGTGTGTGTGTTAGTGTGTTAATGTGTTGCGTGCATCTTTATTTGCTAATTCCTTTGAATGTCTTTACAACAGCTCACCCTTGTGGTAGACCATATCAGGGCTTCCTCTCCATCCCAACAATGATAGACGACCTGACAACAATATGCACCTCTGACAGACTGGCCAAAACAATGGCCTTTGTTACTGTCGCTGCATGTTAATTCCCATGTCCACTGCACTTTTGCCTTTTAAACATGTAAGTGTAGTCAGTGGGTGGTAATATAACACGGAGGCTGATAATCCACTACACTGTTACAGTGGAGTTTCATCAGGGCGTTGAGGTCATCTGTTTTTAACCTCCTGAAATAATCCGTTTTTTAGTGAAACAGCTGCCTGAGGTTGTTCAAGCGGTATCAAAATGGCCACGGAGAGTGGAGAAGACAGGATGAGTTAGAGATGAGCTCCTCTAATGGCCAGAGGAGGAGATGAGCCAGAATCTACATGACAAAATGTCACGCAGATGAGCTGGGCTGCTCCGCTAGAGGAGCGAGAGCTTCTCCACACCTTCGGGTGCTAATGAGAAAGAAAGGCTGTGGGGGAATATGATGATTTGAAGGTGGCGCACCACGAGAACATTATTTTAAAAATATATTTGGAGTGATATTTTTAGGAAGGTAGCTACTTGACACTGAGGCATGAGATTTTACACAGTTGAGGGCTGCTGTAAGTGTGTTCGCACTTAATATCAGGACCCCCAAATGCGAAGTGTTTTTTTCTTCACGCTGTCTATATACTGTAAGTATTATCTATCTTTAGTTTTGTGAAATAGCTGCTATGTTTTTCAACCATGTGTACTCTTTGGCAGGTATTTTGGTATGGGTCAGTCAGTTGCTGGGTTTCTGTCCAACACGTTTGTCATCGACACGTTTATGAAAATTCGGCTAAAAGAAATTGAGTCTGTGTGCATTTCCATCTGTTGTTAATGTGAATTAGAAACGAACACTTCAAGCACATTTCAAACGTTTCCTCTTAGGCTTTCCTGTTCAACTGGTCAAAATGTGGAATTGGAGTGGAAACAGCTACTTACGGCACGTGTTGTCTGATTGCTATAATGCAGCCCTGTCGTCATGACTGGGCCCTCCATGTCCCACTTCAACTGTACCTGAGTCTGTCTTTAATAATGAGTCGTTTTGGTGAGGAAAAAAGCCCCCAGGCAACACTCTGTACCACTTAAGCACTCTGTCCCACTATAACTCACCCTAATGTCTGTCTTTTTTCCACCATTTAGAGGGTGCCCCAAATTTGGCAATAGTTTTGTCCTGTGCAATCACTTTTTTTTTGAGGGAAAAGGGGCTTAATAAAACTCAACATATGCTTCTCATTGATGGAGATGCAAGAATATTAGGGAAATTGAGTGGACATTTGCGATTTGCATTCGTTATACTGATTTGTGCGAGTAGGCCTGCTTTGTGTTATGCTGTGTTTGCTCCATTGATCTGCGCTATGAATAGACGCTTTTGTGAGCACCCTCTCCCCATTAGGTGCAGTAATATGTCTGTGATTAATATCCGTGTGTCTCGGCGCTGGTTCTCTCCTAACAGGTGTCCCACAGCCAACGGTCAGCTGGCACAAGAAGGAGGGCGCGCTGAACGGCAACGCTCGACTCTTCGCCAACGGCTCGCTGCTGCTCCAGAACGTCACCCTCCAGAACTACGGAACGTACTCGTGCGTGGCCGCCAACCCAATCGGAAAATCCGCAGCTTCCAGCCACCTCCACGTGTCTGGTGAGTTCCAAGGTGTGCTCTCCCGCTCGTCGTATGTCATGCTCCGGTTCGGGCCCGTGACGGGTAGCACAGGAGCCGCCGCACGGATCCAGAGCGGCGCCGGTGATTTAGCGCGCGCTCGCTCGCTCTCGCACGCCGCTTCTCTTTTTCCACCCGCGTCAGCCCGCGCTGATGGTCCCGACACATGAGCGGCGTATTGATATTGGCATCGAGAGGCACATCATGTTAAGGAATACTTCGCTCGGAGGCCAAGTTGGAACGCTGGCAACGCCGGTCCTTACTGGGGTGGTAAACTCTGTCTAGCGTTATACAGTTTCTTTTTTATTTATTTATTTTTTTAAAACGTTTTTTTTCCTTTAAGTTGCACCCCATAGAGAATATACATTCACGGTGAACGCGAGCCATTTTTTGAAAATATGATACAGACATATGTAAGTCATGGAGCCATAAGGCAAAGGTCTCAGTGGTGGGTGGGTGGTCCTTTCATAGTCTTTTAGAGGCACCCACACAACATGACAGCAGGTTACCATCAAGTGAGTGGTTTTATTTTTGGAAGTACATTTTCCAGGGTGGTGTTCTACTGGTGTTCTAATACTCATTTTACTGTTCAAAACTGTACTGGCTCAAAGTCATAAAATGTAATGACGGCCATCAAATTCATTGTGACATTTTGGGTTAAGCTTGTTTGTCAAAATCAATTTGGTTGTTATGCTGAGGTTCGGTTGATTCATTCCCCAGGTTAGTCATTGCCATTGTCCCTGTTTTGAGTAAATGATTTTGGGTTATATGTTACAGGAGCCACGCAGGCCTTGTCTGAGCACCAGGGATCCGTGCCGAAGGAGGGAGGGCGGAAAAGAGTCCTCATGGCGTCCCGTATGGGAACCAGGGCCATGGTCCGATCTGGAGACATCCTGCGCATAGGTATCGTCCAGCTCTGAATTTACATCTCTATCTGAACAGTGTTATATTGCATCTGTCCTGTTCCATATAAGGCTTTGATCATGGTAACAGTATATTGAGGAACCAAGACAAGCTTTTGTATCAACCTCAGTTACACACACTTTAAGTTTGGCCTTTGTCAAGAAAAGTACTTCCGACTGTTCCTGGAATATGACGTGGATTTACGACTGATGAATGGCTCGTGGACGTGCACTGAACTGGAACTGTAGATGAATCCATTAACTCACTCCCGTCCTTCATTAACTCTTCTAGTCAGCTGTGAGACGAACGCAGCCGCTCTGATTCACTGTAAGCACACATGTGCCTGTAATGAGCCCTTCGTATTGTGGTGGCTGATTGGGCGAGCGTGTCTAATGGGCCTGGATGCAGATGAAAGCAGGCTCCGCTATGTGGGGTGGGGTGGGGGGGCGCGCAATCCCACACACAGGAGCAGGCTCGTCAGGAGAAATTAGGAATGACTGGCGGCCTCATTCCCTCCCCCCACCCCCCCCCCCACTCCTCTCTGCTTCTCCTCAGGGTGTCCGGTCGTTCCAAACCACAGAAGAGCCATTAAGTGGTACTTCCAGAACCAGACGCTGGAGGAGGCCCAGGGCCTGCGGCACCGGACGCTGGTGGGGGGACGGGTCCTGGAGGTGAACACGCTGCACGGCAGGTTCGACGGACGCTACAGATGCCAGACCCAGACGGACAGTCAGCTCCTCTCGGCCTGGGTCCACATCAGTGTGGAAGGTCCGTGTCTGTGTGTGTGTCTGTGTCTGTGTCTGTGTCTGTGTCTGTGTCTGTGTCTGTGTCTGTGTCTGTGTCTGTGTCTGTGTCTGTGTGTGCACTCCTGACCCACCGCCACACCCCCAAAAACAACTGCCCCAAGATCGGTCATCACGTTAGCCCATAGTTGGCCCGACATCTGAGAACGGCCCACAATCAGATCTGCGCCCAATCGGTTTTTCGCACTGGTTTTATCACCCTGTCCTGTCCGTCCCACTCGCAGATCACCTGTCTGGACGTGCGAGGCCAATTCACAAGATGGCCTTTGTGCCGTCACTTCGCATTCCACTCCGAGCAGCGCTGTGGACACAGCTGGGACCCATCATTAAACCTTAATGAACCCGGTCAATTGTAGCACTTTAAGTCATCAAAAATGACCTGTCATGGGCAGTATTTGGCATTTCGCACAGAGAGAAGGAAAAAGAAATTGGGGCGGGCGGGGAGGTGGGTGGGGGTTAGAACAAACAGAATGTTCATCGTTATGTCTCCTGCTTTTTCACGCTTGGAAAGCAGAATTAAAAGACGGAGCCTGAAGAAATAATAATAAAAAAGTGAAATATCCAGTCAATGTTCTATGTCATGCCTTGAAGTGAATTAAAGTGGTTCTGTTTCGTGGGATGCCAAGTTCTTTGTTTCTTTTTCAAAGTTACACACTGCTCCTTCATAACATAAACAAATGCTTGGAAGCATAAAATCATAAAAGCCGAGGGACAAAGCATGCCTAATCAACAGTAAGACCAAAACACAGCCCCAAAGCAAATCTATTTGCTTAGATTTCTGTCCTCAACAGAAGCCAGGCAAAAAAAAAACTCCTAATGTAAAGCCAGGCAGGTCCAGGGTCTTCTCTAGAGGTCTCTTCACTTGATGTTTTAATCAGAACAAATACGACTCAAGTGCCCCCCGTGGGTCATAATAGGCATGAGATCAGTGTTTCTCTGCTGCTTATTGTAAACGCTGGTGTCTGCTATGAATGATCCGCTCCGCTCTGCTCTGCTCTGCTCTGCTCTGCTCTGCCCTGCTCTCTGATGGCTGTGTTGTGTGTGTTTTGCCCACGCAGAGTTCTCCTGGCAGCTGGGCGACTGGAGCGCGTGCAGTGCCACCTGCGGCAGCCGAGGGACTCAGACGCGGAAGCTCCGCTGCATCAGTCCAGAGGACCGAGAGGTGCCCCCCTCCACCTGCCACCACCTGGCCAGGCCAGTGACCTCCCCCCAGGCCTGCAACGTGAAGGACTGCCCTGCCAGGTCCGTATGCATTTACATTGACATGTATTCATTTAGCAGACACTTCTTTTCCAAAGCCACTTACACATTTCAGCTATGTTACAAGGGCATTGTTACATTGTCCCCGGAGCAACTCGGGGTTAAGTGCCTCGCTCAAGGGCACAACGATGGAAGCCAGGAGTGCAACCCACAACTTTTCTGGCTACTGCACGCTAGCCCAGCTCCTTAACCGCTACGCTACGCTAGTACGCTACCACCGCCTGCATTTACCGTCCAACCGTCATTTCTTTCTGCTGTCCGCCAGACTTGCGGGTGCATGACCTGGTAGATCACTTGAAAGCGCCGTCCGTCCCCCCCCCCCCCCCCCTGAATTCAAGGGGAGCGAGCGAGCGAGCGAGCAGAAGCCCACTTGACTGTAGGCCCTCTGGCTGTATGATCGGCAGCCAAGCTGCTGTTCCCCACCAAAAAGCCCATCAGTCATTGCCTCCTGACGTTTGTTTGCACAGGGGCCGCGCAAAACGCCCGGCGAACAACATGAATCAAGCACTATTGTTCCTGCAGGGCCCATCGAGTCGGTCCGCTGTACCATCTGAATGTCATAGCTCATCAATATCAGCTGTCGTGATTGGTAGCTGAGGCCAGTGAGCAGAGTCAGGAGCGGAGAGAGCAGAGCTGGATCATGTCTACCTATTCACGAAGGTCGGAGCCCTTCTCAACAGGGCACTGGAGTTTAGCACACGTCTTTCTTTTTGACTGGTGGCTTTTATGAAAATATGAAAACTCCAGAGCGTGGAAAAAAAAGGAAACATTTTTCATTTGTCGTCCCTGGCCTTGCCAAAAACATCATCTGATTATTGCCATGCACACTGGCTCTACCATTAATCAAAAAGATCAACTCAGTCTGCGAAACTGCTTAGTGTCTTCTCCGAACTATCAACAGGGGATCCTCACACAAAGCTGGTCTTTGTTGCTGCCCCTGTTTGCCTGACCAAGCCCAAAACCTGCTCTATCCCATAACTCAGAACCTCATATGAGAACTGACACCCTTAATGTTCGAGATAGAACGTGTGCTTTTGGGTCCGGCCTCCGGTGACCAGCAGTAAAAATACCGTTTTGAAAAAATAACATGTCTGTCATGGCGGATACGGAGTTTCACAAGTCATCCTGCACAAGAATGTGTTTAGTTTGCACATGTTAACCATACAGAGAAATGACTTTAGTACCTCTGCTTACTTTCACTGAAGGAGTAAGTTCAGCGTTTAAGTCTGGCATGATTACTGTGGAGCATTTTGCACAAACTTATATGCAATCTTATATTGACACGTAAAGGTATTTTGTGTGTTGTCGTCGTCGTTGGTGTCTTCTTGCAGTTGGGTGTCCACCGTCTGGTCCAGGTGCTCCTCCACCTGTGGGCGTGGCTTCAGGCAGAGGCAGGTGTCGTGTCAGCAGGTGGAGGCTGCGGGGACCGTGCGCATTCTGGCCCCGTCCAGCTGCGTGGCGTCGGCTCGTCCCGTGGACCGAGAGGACTGCGCCACGGACACCTGCGCCGAGTGGGTGACCAGCTCTTGGGGTCAGGTAAATCACAGCGCCCCCCCGCTCTAGTTTATTGTGACTAATGGATTGACTGAATTGTACATGAATTGTTGTTCATGTACTGTTGAGTTCTTGCGGAAACATTGGCATTTACCGTAATTTCCCGGCTATTAGCCGCGGCTTATGTATTAATTTTACAACATTTCTTCAGCTATGAGGTTAATACACGGGAGAAGTTAATATGGCATTATTTTGTTTCTTTTAACTTGCATACAACACTGCCCCTGCGGCTTACACACAATGCAGCTAATACACAGAAAATTACTGTACTGGAGTCTGCACTGGAGAATTATCAGGGAACACAGATGTTTGAATTGTAGGTTTGTAGTTTAGTCAAGCTGTCATAAAACCAGCCCCAATGGTGTGTTTAAAAGCACTGAGTGTCTTTGTGCTTTGTGCTCTTGCAGTGTGCAGGGCGATGCCTGGGCCCGGGCGTGGCCGCTCAGAGCCGATCGGTGATGTGCAAGCATCTCAACAGCTCGTCCAGCCCCAGAACATCGTGTGATCCCAAAGACAGGTGCTGACCTGGATCCCACCGCCGCCAGACACTGTTCGCACATTCTCTATGCAGCGCGGCAGCTCAGCGTGGAGAAAAAGTATTGATTTGTGCGGGGCCGATGCTGCAGTGTGAAATCCGATACCCCTCCTCGCGCTGTGCGCCGCGCGCATCTCTCTCTCTCTCTCTCTCTCTCTCTCTCTCTCTCTCTCTCTCTCTCTCTCTCTCTCTCTCTCTAATGCGAGCCGTGCCGTGGCCCATGCGCTCCCGTTGCCTTGGGTCCGGACTGGAGTCGATCTGAATTGGAGATCACATCGGTTGCCCTGCAGCATTTCCCCAAACAAAACAACCCGCCGACCTTTTCAGAAGGACTGCCTTGACATTCTCACTGTCCTCATTTGAATGACACGTAGTATTCCTCGACTTTGCTTCACTTGTAGAAACTTCTGATGTTTTAGATGTTTGTTTTGATTGGTGGCGACTGATGTCTGACTATTTCCTCTCCTATTACCTCTGTTTCCTGTTAGGCCGCCGTCGACGCAAAACTGCTCGTCGGACGCCTGCGACGTCCACTGGAGGGTGTGGCCATGGCGGATGTGCACGGTGGCGTGTGGCAGCGGGTTCCAGTCGCGCCGCGTGGAGTGTGTCCAGCGCCGGGCCAACAAGACCCTGGCCGACCAGCACTGCACCTGGCTACGCCGCCCCGTCTCCTGGCAACACTGCAACATCACGTCCTGCGGCAGTAAGATCCTGCTCTATTCACCACCATATACACTCTCACACACACACTCTCTCTCTCACACACACTCTCTCTCTCTTTCTCTCTCTCACACACACATACACACACACACACACACATACATGCATCCCCTCACAACTTTTAATAAGGGCATATCTGGCAGGCCCACCGTGTGTCTGTGTGGAGTAGCCTTTGTGCTGGTCCCTCTTCAGTCGAGCTCCTTTCATGTTGTTCTGTGAAGCACTTTAAGTGTCACTTGAGTCCTTTTACTTGTCTTCAAGTGAAGAAATACCCTATAAAACCTGACACCGGTAAATTGCCCCGCACATGGTCTTATTATATAATGTCTGGCATTGCAACTGCCCGTTGAGACCCATTGGCAGTGGGTTGGTGTGGCACCACCCCTCTATCTTGCACTGTCAATACCTGTGTGGAATGCTTGTTAGTTCAGCTGAAGCGCATGTGGTGATCTGTCTGTGACCCTTTTCCTTCTTCACTTCTTCACATGTTTAGGTGAATGCAAGGATACCACCCATTACTGTGCGGTAGTGAAACGTCTTCAGCTGTGCCTGGTGGATCTGTACAGGCAGAGGTGCTGCGAGTCCTGTGCCGTCGACACTCACCCCATCTAGTGGTCACTACTGAGACCTTCAGACTTTCAATTCAAAATGCTTCTAGAATGTTCAGCTGCTGGCCTGGAAAGACACACCTGAAAAGATGGAAATGTTTAAACAAAACAAACAAACAAACAAACAAACAAGAGAAAACAAAACAAAAAAAACTACAAAAAAAAAAAACAGTCCCCTGTGACTGAATTCATCTAGAGGATGTTTTGGACATCTTTATGTGGCTTGGACACATTCGGATCCACAGACTGAGTACCTTTTTTTTTTAAATCTTGACTTAATGTGCTTCTGACCACAGCTCTGCCACAACATTGTAAACATCCCCACACAAATTTGGCCTGCAGTCTTAGCAAAACAGGATCAGCTGGCCAGCAATTACCAGAAGAAGATAATTTTTTTTTGTCTATTTACTCCATTCTTTTGTAAGAAGCAATAACCATAACAATGTTTTGACAACAATCTCTCAGTAGTGGTACATAAATATTCTGTGTGTATTATTTGTATTTATAACAAATGCATCTGTAGTTGTATCTAAACCTGGTCTGGATTTAGATCAGAATCCTATAGGACCATTCACTTGTGTGAAGGGAGTTAAGTGGGTACAAATTCAATATAAGGCACGAAGATGCTGCTGTGAATATGAAAACATCACTTGGTTGAATGATGAAGATCCAAATGTGATCAAAGGACCTTTAAGAAAAACTTGGCAATTGCGGGGGAAATATTTATTTATTTTTATATACGGAGGTATTTTGACAGGATACAGTTAAGTCTTTATGAGAATACTTACTAAGGGATGTGTTCTTGTTGGACTCAGAAAGGATTATGTACATTTTTTCAGACCCCCATCAATTTGTTGAGAGGTAACCAGTGATGTAATAGTAGTAGTCGTAGTTACAGTGCTTCTTAGAGCCAAGTGGATCTTTTAGTTTTTTTTTTTTTCTACTGTGTTGTACCGGTGTGCTGCATTGTAAAATATGTCTTGTAAATATTGTGTTTTAAGTGCAATATTGTGTACTGTAAATTGAGTGTAGATTTTTTTTGTTTTGTTTTTTTTTTACTTTATTTTCTTACCCTCTGATTTAGTGAATGAATTAGTTGTCTGTATTGTGGTCATGGTCAAAAATATTGGGATATGTTAACTTTTTAAAAATATGCATACAAAGAAAGTGACAAGTACATAGCCCTAAAAGCCCTTACCTGAAGAGTAGTTGTCAAAAACATCCTACTGTAGTTGTTAAGACACCTTGTGTTCTGCATTGGACAATTTATTGTGGTATTAACTTGAAGTATTAGTCCCTCAAAACAGGCATCCTGCAAAAGCACAAAAGAAAAATCCCTCTTCTTCTTGGCACTTAAGTTTACCTGCAATGAGTTCAGTTGCACCCGCAGCGATGTTTGTAACAGAAAAAAAATGATACAAATTACATTTTAAAAAAAAGAAATAAATACAAATAATTCGGAACACTCTCTTGGTACCACCCTATCATGAGAATGTTCCCTACCAAGAGACCGCCGTTTTTACCGGTTTCATTCCTTACCAAAGGGCTTGGTGAACCAGAAGGACGGCACTACAAAAGGGGCATAAGGCCAAAGGTGCAACTGTAGAATACTAATAGACAAGCCTGTGTGCTAAACAGCTCTGTGGACGCAATAGAACGTAATGTCCTTCAGTGAATCCTAACTTAGTTTGAGGAAAACAAAATAAACCTTCCAAGGGCACATTATTAGGGGTGTTTTATTGCAAAAGAAAATGTGTTACTACATACCAAATATGGGTACAACAATATTTGTAAAAAGTGTACAGGTTGTAATATTTTTGGCCAGGCCTGTGTTGAAGACTATAGTAGAAACCCTGCATATAGCACTTGTTGATGTGGTTTATTAATGTCATATATGTTTCTTTAATTTTATACGCATGGATTTAATACATTCACAAATGTTTTAATGTATTAAATACGCCACTCATCTTACATACACACCACCAGTCAACATGGATACTGCCCTTATAATGTGTTTTAAATAGTAGCGGTTGGAGAAGATAACACGGATACAATTACAGCATACGCTTGCAGCTAATCACAACTGCTAATGACCTGAGAAAATAAAACAATTTTCAATAGATTTATTTAAATTCATTATTGTGTTGAAAAAGGTAAGTGCCATTAATTTATGTCAATTTATTTTATTCTTCATTTAACTAGATTTTCACACAATTTGGCAATTGATAACTGTTCCTTGTTCATGGAACCACTCACAATTATAAACTTCACTTTCAAAAGTGAAAAACATTTCAAGTACATAATCATAATTCTGTGTGATGGTAATACAGGTTGAAAAAGTGCACATGTTGATTTATCAGTGTCATGTTATGAAATAGCAGTGATTTGGGGCTGACAGATTAGGATACAATACTATAGACCTTCATTTAATCTCATGAAATATGTCAGAAGTCAATGCATGTCAGAAGTAATCAACGTCAATTATGCTACCAGATGTGCATCTACCGATTATTCTTATATTTCCACAGTGCATCATTACCTTTCCTTTATACCGAGTAAAATATTTCTGAATCTCTCACACAAAACATTTGGAAGAAGCAGAATGACATGTTTTAATGAGCCTCATGGTGTTACCACTGTGGTCACCTGCTTACTGTAGTTGACTGCCACTGATTCCTGGGTTTGGAGCTTCTTTAGTTGACGGCCACTGCCTCCTGGGTTTGGACCATCTTGACTCCCTCCTGAGAGGGCATCTTGCGGAAGAACGTGTGGCCGCGTTCATCGTTGTCCTCAAGCACGTACCCTGGAGGATTGCCGAAGCTGGCTGGACACACGTTGATCCTCTTGGGGGTGAACTCGGTGCTGTACATGGTCCCGTCCTCCATGGGCACGTCCCTCTGCATGGTTGCGTTGGGCGGCTTGAAGCTGACGTTTGGCTGCAGCGCATGCTGGGTAAAATGGGCCCTGAAGGTGGTCAGGTCCTCCATCTTGCCGGTGGCCTTGTGCAGCTCCTCGGGCTTCTTGATGATGTCCTGCTTGCACGACCCCCACGCCTTGAAGTCCTCCTTCATGGTGGTGAGGCTTTGGAAGGGCACCGAGGACTGGGCAGGCCGAGCGAAGGGCTTCGCCGACACATAGGGCTGGATGTTGTGCCTGGTGTAGTACGTGTTGGTGGTGGTGCTCAAGTCCATGGTGGCGGAGGGAGCCACGTACTCCAGGGTCTTGTGGCGCGGGGGCATGGCCACTGGCCACTGCTGGAAGCGGTCGCGGAACTCCGTGCTGCTCTGGAAGCGGCTGTCCGAGGTGGCCTTGGGGTTCTCGGGCTTGCAGCTCTTGGGGATGGCGCCGGGCAGGCCCTGGAAGTCCTGCTTGTGGGAGGTGAGGCCCTGCAGAGGCTCACTGCTGCGCTCGTACACCTTGGGCGGCCTGGAGAACCGAGGCTCCAGTGTGTGGGCGACGTAGGCCTGCTGGTTGCTGGTGACCCCGTCGAAGGGAACGTCGGACAGCTTGGGCTGGTTGGAGGGCTTGAAGCTCTCTCGCATCACCAGGCCCCTCGGAGCGAAGTCGTCCTGAAATGTGGTGGAGTTGCCAAATTTGGCTGAGGGAGGACGATACGTCACATCTGGCTTTCGGAGCTCCCTCTTTGACAATTCCCACTGGCGGAAATCCTCTGTAGAAGAACATTTCACATTCTTAATTGAATCAGAAAAAGCTGTCATCACCCTAAGAGGATTACGAAGAGGAATTAACAGTATAATTTAAGACTTAATGAAATTGTCAGTTTTACTACTTAATTTTGAAATGATAAGCAGGACATTTTTTATCAAACATAAAAAACTGGCTAATACAAAAGCAGAAAATCTATCTGTTGAATTCAAATTTGTATGCTACATATGGTACCTGATACCTACAGTGTCCAATTTGAAAATGTGTTGATTACATAACATAACACAGCTCTGTGACCAGTCAGTTTAAGATAAAGCGGAGTATGAAGTACGATCTACAGTACAGTTACAGTACTACACTATTGTAGGCTACATGTTGTATTTTACTAGGAACTCCTCTCATACAGAAGTAAGTAAAGGATTTAGTGTCATAGACCTCTGTGACATGCGTTCATTGTTTTCATTATAGTCAAGTCAAGTCAAGTCAAATTTTATTTATATAGCACATTTGAAAGCAACAGCATTGCACCAAAGTGCTTTACATAGAACAAATAAATAACAATAATAATAATCATCAATAATAATAACAATAATAATAATAATAATACAATATTAGTAGGCAAGAGGACATTGTGATAATATTAATGAAACATAGAAACTAAAAATAAAAACAAATAAGAAATTAAAGAAAAGTTAAGAAGTTAACACAACAGTGGAGATAAACAAAAAGGAAACATTTGAGGGAGAGGTCAGGGAGAGTTAAAAGCTAGGGAGAAGAGGTAAGTCTTTAAGTTGGATTTAAAGCTAGTAATAGAGGGGCAAGATTTGACAGTATCAGGAAGGCTATTCCAGAGTTGGGGGGCATAGACAGAAAAAGCTCTGTCACCTTTGGATTTAAGTGAAGCAGAGGGAATAGAAAGAAGACATTGTGAGGAAGAACGAAGAGGTCTAGGAGGACAGTAAGGAATTAAGAGATCGCAGATGTATTGAGGTGCTAAGTCATGTAAGGCTTTATAAACAAAGAGCAGAATTTTAAAATTAATTCTTTGTTCAACAGGGAGCCAGTGAAGTTTAGCCAACACAGGTGTAATGTGGTCATGTTTCTTAGATCCAGTTAGCAATCTTGCTGCAGCATTTTGGACAATCTGGAGTCTGTGCAGGGTTGACTTAGTTAAACCTACATACAGTGAGTTGCAGTAATCAAGTCTAGATGATATGAAGGCATGTATAAGGACTTCTAAATCACTGTAGGAAAGACAGGACTTAAGTTTGGCTATTAATCGAAGCTGGAAAAAACTCCCTTTGACCACACTGTTGACTTGCTTGTTAAAAGTCAAGGCAGAGTCTAGGAAAACACCTAGGTTTTTAACAACACTGTGGTGGTTAACAGACAGAGGGCCAAGAGCCTTGCTAAGAGTGTTGACAGAGTTTGATGGTCCAAAAATGATCACTTCTGTTTTATTTTCATTAAGCTGTAAAAAATTGTTAGCCATCCAATTCTTAATGTCACTGAGACAAAGAAAAAGGTTGCTCAATGAACAGGAATTTTCAGGTGCCACTGGTATATAAAATTGGGTATCATCCGCATAGCAGTGGTAACGAATATTGTGACGGTTAAAAATGGACCCCAGGGGAAGCATATATAAAGAAAATAACAGAGGCCCTAAAATAGAACCCTGGGGGACACCACACTTAATGGGAGCAGATGAGGACAAAGCATTACCTAAATGCACTGAAAAAGATCTATCAGTTAGATAGGATCTGAACCAAGTTAATACAGTGCCTTGCAGACCGACTTCAACATCCAGGCGTTTTAAAAGGATATTGTGGTCAATAGTGTCAAAAGCAGCACTAAGATCTAATAGGACCAGAAGGGCACAGGAACCAGAGTCAACAGAGAGCATTAAATCATTATGGACCTTAAGTAATGCAGACTCTGTACTATGAAGTGGTCTAAAACCAGATTGAAACTTGTCGAGGATATTTGAAGTGTTTAAATAGGAAGAGACCTGAGACAGAACAACTTTTTCTAAGATCTTTGATAGAAAGGGCAATTTAGATATGGGCCTATAATTTTTCAAATCAATAGGATCAAGGCTAGGTTTTTTCAGGAGAGGTTGTACAATAGCGTGTTTAAAGCCAGAGGGTACCACTCCATTAGCCAGAGAGCTGTTAATGGTACTCAAAACAAAAGGGCAAATGGCTGCAAAAACTTCCTTGAAAAGGTGAGATGGAAGAATATCAGAGTGGCAAGAAGAGGGCTTCATATGAGAGACCACATCAGACAGCTGTGAGGAGGAGACTGGTTGGAACTGTTGGAGGCGGTTAATAACAGACTGGCACAGAGCAGGATCAGAAGTTGAGGGTGAGATGTGAGATTTTATGATGTCAATTTTGTCAATAAAGAAATTGAGAAACATCTCACAGGTTTCTGTTGTAGCAGGCAGAGAGGATATGGTGGAAGGAGGATTAATGATAGAATTAATTGTGTTAAACAACACTTTAGGTCTGTGGGCATTTTTGTTAATAAGCTTAGCATAGAAATCTGCCTTCGCTGCTTTGACTGTGTTTTGATAAGCCTTAAGAGAATCTCTAAATATATTGTAGGAAACCTGTAGTTTATCTTTTTTCCATTTCCGCTCTGCTTTCCTGCAAGCCTTTCTGAGCGAACGGGTAGTGGAATTAAGCCAAGGAGTAGTTGGCCTATTGGGTTTACACCGCTTTTGTTTTAAAGGGATATTCCGCCATTTTTGGAAATACGCTCATTTTCCACCTCCCCTCGAGCAAAACAATCGATATTTACCTTGCTCCCGTTCATCCAGCCATTCTGTGAGTCTGGCGATACAACTTTTAGCTTCAGCCTAGCATAGATCATTGAATCGGATTAGACCATTAGCTTCTTGCCTGCTAGCTTCATGTTTAAAAGTGACTAAGATTTCTGGTAATTTTCCCATTTAAAACGTGTCTCCTCTCAAGTTAGAAAGTGCAATAAGACCAACTGAAAATGAAACCTGGCGTTTTTCTAGGCTGATTTGACATGGAACTACACTCTCATCTGGCGTAATAATCAAGGCAACTTGCAGCTACTGGCACTACTACTGCTTGTTGTCTATGGGGACTATTTTCAGATGCTGCGTAAGATATCACTGCGCCTATGGTACGTTTGCAAGTTGCCTTGATTATTACGCCAGATGAGAGTGTAGTTCCATGTCAAATCAGCCTAGAAAAACGCCAGGTTTCATTTTCAGTTGGTCTTATTGCACTTTCTAACTTGAGAGGAGACACGTTTTAAATGGGAAAATTACCAGAAATCTTAGTCACTTTTAAACATGAAGCTAGCAGGCGAGAAGCTAATGGTCTAATCCAATTCAATGATCTATGCTAGGCTGAAGCTAAAAGTTGTATCGCCAGACTCACAGAATGGCTGGATGAACGGGAACAAGGTAAATATCGATTGTTTTGCTCGAGGGGAGGTGGAAAATGAGCGTATTTCCAAAAATGGCGGAATATCCCTTTAAAGGAGCTACAGAATCAAGAGTGGCAAGACAGGAAGTATTAAAAAGAGTAAGTAGATCCTCAGTGTCTGTGCAGGAGGAAAGCGAATCTAAGACAGCAGGTGAAAGAGAGAGCATGAAACTATTAGAGAAATGTGAAGCTGTGGTGGAATTAATAGCTCTGACAAGAGAGTAGGATGAAGGGGAGGGAGGGGTGGGACAAAACAGAGCAGATTCAAATAAAATCATAAAATGATCAGACACACCAGTATCAACGATATTAACATTGGAAACTGAGAAACCAGAGGACAATACTAGGTCTAGTATGTGACCCTTCTGATGTGTAGGGGCCATAACTGACTGCACAAGGTTAAAAGAGTCAACAAGGCCTAAAAACTCATTGACCAAAGGTTTAGATGGGCAGCATATGTGGATGTTAAAGTCACCCAGGATTAGTAACTTATCAGCATGAGAGGCCATATAAGACAGAAGATTAGCAAATTCTTGAATGAATTTACAATTAATTTTTGGTGGACGGTAAACTAAGGCACAAAGTACAGATGCGTTAATCTTAAACAGCTGTAGTTCAAAAGTAGAAAACACATCAGTAGGTACAAATCTACATTTGAAACTGTTCCTAAACACTGTAATTAGCCCACCACCACGACCACAGAGCCTAGGCGAGTTTAAGAAGCTGCACTGAGGAGGGCAAAGGTCACCAAGTGCAATGATGTCATCACCAGAGAGCCAAGACTCAGTGATAAATAAAAAGTCTAGATGGTGGGAGGTAAAACGGTCATTAAGAATAAATGCTTTGTTTGAAATAGAGCGAGCATTTAAAACAGCAAATCTAACCAGAGAAGAGTCCTTTATCAAAGCGTTCAACAGTATTTAGAAGCCATGTATGACGACTACGTACAAATATATACAGATGCATCCAAAGAGCCAGCTGGTAAAACAGGGGTGGCTGTATATATTCCCAAGCATAGTGTCACAATGCAAAAAAGAACCCCAGACCATATCTCAATCTTCTCTGCAGAGATGATGGCCATCATAATGGCATTACAGTGGGTAGAGGAAGTCAAGCCATATAAATCAGTTATCTGTTCAGACTCTATGTCCTCCCTTGTCAGCATACACTCTGGGAAGTCTACAGGTAGACAAGACCTGTTAGATGAAGCTCATCAGACAATTTTTAGAATCACTCAGCAAAAACTTGTTTTACAGTTCACTTGGGTTCCAGCACACACAGGTATTGAGGGCAATGAGAAAGCAGACACATTGGCAAAGGAAGCACTTCAATCAGAGGAAGTAGAAGTTCAGGTCTCACTCAGCAAATCAGAAATTAAAACAATAATTAAAGATGGTGTTCAGAAACTTTGGCAGGACGAATGGGATAATGGGGTGAAAGGCAGGCATTTATATGGGATCCAGCAAGCGGTCACAGGCAAGAAAATCACCTCACTGTCACGACAGGAAGAAACTTGGCTCACCAGGCTTAGAATAGGTCACACAGGACTGAACAGTAGCCTACATATAATAGGGAAGCATGGGAGTGGAATGTGCCCACACTGTAGAGAAGCAGAGACTGTACAGCATGTGCTCCTGACATGTAGGCAGCATTGTGAGGAAAGAGAACATCTGAAAAGAGTGACCAACAACTCACTCACACTGAGCAGCTTGTTGAGCCAGCCTGGGAGCCAATCCATAACCAAGGCAGTCATAGAGTTCCTGATAAGGACACAGCTTGCAAAAAGACTGTAGCCTTTTTTGGTTTTGTTTTATTTTGTTTTTATTTTTATTTTTGTTTTGTTTGGTTTTGTTTGTTTGTTTGTTTGTTTAATCAACACCCTATACTAGTCTTATTCTGAAAGTCTAGTATGATCACACCTCAGTCCTGTAGATGGCGGTAATGCACCAAGCCTGCAAGCCGCCAATAAAAACCACTGAAGAAGAAGAAGAAGAGAAGAGTCCTGCTCAAGACCAAGGGGGCAGGCATATTCCCGGAAGTAGAAACACGAAATGAGCTGGTGATCAACACTCTGCTAACTCCCTTGGACGGCCATAGATTTCAGATTTTTTTGCGATCCCATAACTTCATGTAACATGTGCCCTTTGTCTCCCTTATAGCTTCTGTGTATTCTATATAGGGTATCGAAGGCAAAATTAATTCACTTCTTCCCCGTATATTACGTTGGTTTCCCGTAAAGAAGTATTTTAGCATGTCTGTTGTAGGGAAGCTAACGTTCGCCCGTAATGTTTGGATAAGAAGCTGAGTGAGCCTGCACGAAAACCATGACGGAGAGTCATTCGCAAGATCAGTGAAAATGCGTGTAGCCTACGGTAACCTACTGTTTGATATGGTAAAGCATTACCTAGAGGCAAGTACACATAATAATAATATTAAAAAACGAACGTTAACAATTTCAGAGGTTTTCGATCTATCAGACGAGTTACAGCAGGCTAACGTCACGAACTGAGTACGAGTCTGCGCAGTACGACGGAAATTTTGTTTCAGCCCCCTTCCATTGAGAACAACGGAGTCTGTTTGTCCATTTCTTTTAGGTCTATGCTCAAGACGGTCTTGCAATGAGCCACAGCTAGGAAGGTTTACCCGGCTGTGCGAGACCTCCTCACCGGAGTCAGTGGCAGCAGCGTCGGGTACAGCAGTGGCAACAACAGAAGCAGCAGCAGGCACAGTCCGTATGGTGATGAGATGTTCGTGGAGGACTTTCTTTCGGAGTGCAGAGTTGCCAACTGGATTGAGTCGCCCAGGAGAGCCGCATCGAGACTGCAGAGTCGGGATGGCATCCTCCGTCGCTCGATGGATGGTAAAGGAGCGGCGTGACCCTCTGTGCGTGTAGCGCTTCCTCCGAAGGATCCCTGAAGCCTTGCAAAGGTGGAGCACATCGGCATCGATGGAAGAGGTGGCAATAGAGGTGGCAATGGAGAAGGCGTGCTGTCGAAGTTCCTCCGCGGTGTAAAGAAATCCACCCATGTACAGTAGTCTACACAGACTATGTGAGCTGTTGATGTGAGCTATAGATGGGCGCGCAACAACGCAGGCAGACACAGCACAAAGCCTCGATCTCCCAGGACAAGCTAGTCAACCGACTAACACGGCAATCTCAGCGATCCGCCGGCAGGATGGAGAGGGAGAGAGACACTGTGTAGCCAAAGTTTCGAAACCGCGCAAGCTCCAATGCAGCGCAACTCGCAGTGAGTAGGCCTAGCTGGTCAGTCCAGGCCAGGTGTTAGCGGTATTCCTTCAAGGACAGGACGTGCAGGATCCACAGAGACCAGGCAGGCAGATGAGGCAGGCAGGCAGACAGGTAGGCGGCACAGCAGTAGCTTTCTTGCCTCGCTGATGACCGAGCAGTGGTAGCAGAGCCAACGCAACTAGTTTATATATTATATAATATATTAACATATTATAGTATATATGAGTTTGATCACCAATAACAGAGTGCAATTCAACTCTTAGTCTGTTGGCTGTATAGTAATCTAATCTGAATGTGTGTAAAATGAGGTGGACCAGATTGGATACGTCCATGACTGAACTAGCTGAGCTGACTGACCAACTGCCAATGAGCAACTGGAATACTCATTCTGACCTTCTCATGAGTTCCATAGTGTCACAATGGGAGAAAACAGAAGTAAACAGGTATGACATGCTAGACCCAGTTAAATGCAACATGCTGAATTTACCTTTGTAAGTGGGCACAGTGTCCAATTTACCGGATCCCACATGAGATCTTTGTTTGGGCTTAGTAGGAGGTACTGATCTCACTTCATAGCAAGGGAAGTCTTGGTGGTAAGTGGTTCCCATGTCTATCTCACCAGGTTTGGGCTTGTACTCAGCCTTCTGCCGACCAGGGCGCGGGAGAACTTCATATGGAATATAATCCGTCCTGAAAATAACAGACTGATCAAATCACACACACAAACACATATAGGAGTTTTGTGAGTGCACAATAAAATCAAGTATTTCAAGATTACTTGAATGTGGTGGTTCCATCCATTTTCCCCTTGTTACCCTCAAAGTCCCGTTTAGGTTTCAAGCTTTGGGTCGGATGCTGACGGCCATAGGAAGGGTACTTCTCTGTGTATTCGGTGATGACACACACTTTATTCCCCTTCCCATAGTGCAGTGCAGTAGGTGGATGGGGACAACGGTGGCGTCTGGAAAAAATGTTCAGTAAAATCAAGCTTAGTTTAATATGTAGTTAAATTAATGGTTCTGTACATAGTTCAAAACAGTTTTGCAAACACTTTCAATCTACAACACAAAGTGCCCTTCTGTGATTCGGTATGTGGTTATAGAATGACAATGATTCAACAAATGTAAGTAAAAGAAACATATTGTCTTCACGAAAGTATTTAGGCAAACTCAAAAGAATAACTATAGATAGGATAAAAAAAAAAGTCCTCATGAAACATTTCCAAAACTGTTTGGATTAGTAAATGTAGACAGTTTGACAATCCACTGTGGAGCAATTGCTTGCTTGCTATAAATAGCACTAGAATTAGTTGTAGTTAGGTGCAGTTGCTACAGTATCACTAACCAGTGGCATTCTCCTTTTGTGTACTGATTAAACAAGGTGTGGTAGGCCAATAAATGGGCATCCAGCAAGTAACCAGGCATGCTTATGCCCAGAAACACCCACATTTCTGAGCAGCTGGAATGTTTTGAGTAGAGGCACGACCATTTTTCTATTTACTCCATTAATATTGGTATTTCAGGCTATAAGACTTGACAATTATCTGATCATGTTAATGTTAATGTAGTGACTTTGGAGTTTGGACTGCTAAGCTTAAAGAAATCTCAAGTAAGTCTTCCTAAGCTACAATAACAAGCAAGTAACATGCATAATGAATAAGTTTAACAATCTGACTACATAATAATAATTAAGAATGATCAATTGGGTGAAATACACACACAAACACGAGGCAGAAAGAGTATCTTCGATTAAATTGTACTAGATTACATTTCCTAGCGTTTCCACATTTATTGCCAGAGAAAGGAAAGCTATCGATATTAGCCTAGAACTACTTTGAGATTGGGTTACCACATCAACACACCATCACTAATTATTTATCATCCTGTTAGCAATTCTTCAACAAAATCATTGTCTGGGCTACAAATAACAGAAAGTCGTTTACAATCTTACCCACAGTTGCAGAGTTCACAAATACAACGCCGTGTCATTTTCTTAACTTCTTAAATAAAAGAAGTAAAAAAAAATCCCTGACGTTTGCCCCTTCCAACCTACTGTCACTGAAGTTTTGCCAGAGTTCCTACAGAAGCACTGTTACCTAGCAACCGTGGAACGTTTGGATAGCCTGTTTCTAGGAAACGCTGTGTGTGACGTGTACAGGCTAAAGTTCAAGTTGTATACCGTCACTTCCTGGGAAGCGAAAACAACGTGAGTTTGTGTGTTCTGTCCGTATGTGATACATAGTTTTTATAATAATGTATTAAATTGTTGCTATATATGTTCAGCCATGCACTGCTTTACCAGTCTAACATCTGTTGAGTTTGGAGCAGTTTAACGCTGATTAAAAATACTTAGCAGTGTTTTGCTAGCTAACCAGTTAGCCTGTTTGACAACTAGCACTAATGTTATCTTGATTGTCATGCTGTGTAGCCTGCCTGCCTGTCTGCCTGACAGATCATAGCCTATTCTACAAGTTGGGAAAGTAAATTAACAGTACTTTAATGTCGTATGAAATGCTCATTACATCCATGCTCTGGGATTAAGATGGTGAAACCCAAAATTTGTGTTGACAACTTTTTAACTTTAGTTACAGACTATGATACCAATAATGAATATCAGCAATGTGTAAGGAGGTTGTTGTAGATTTTTGCCATGCAATTGTTCTTAGTTCTGTAGTTCTTTTGATTTTCAGGTGACGCTAGTGAACAATGGGGCATACGAGTTTGGAAAAAATAATTCAGTTGCAGAAGAAAACTGCCAACATAAGAAACATTTGTATCTTAGCTCACGTAGATCATGGTAAGTGGATTAGATTCAGGACGTCTCTAAAATGTAGGAATGCTTTATTTAATAGTCTGAAAGATGGAAGTTCACTCCAAGCGCTCTCTTTACAGGAAAAACTACTTTGGCAGATTGTTTGGTTGCTAGCAATGGCATCATATCAAGCCGACTGGCAGGAAAGGTAATTTTGTTTGATGGAGATTTAGGCTATGACTGCATGCATTCCATTCCATTCCATTGCCATTTTGGAGAGTAACTAGTCCAGTGAAGTACGTTTTCTGCAGCATACTCCGAGATTGTTTATAAATTATAATGCATTATTTCCAAACCAGCTTAGGTATATGGACAGCAGAGAGGATGAGCAGATCAGGGGGATAACCATGAAGTCCAGCGCTATTTCATTACAATATGCTTCCGGTAAGTTATTTCTGTTAACGTTCAGTGTGTTAATCATGCCGCTTTATATGGATAACCTTTGACTTAGGCTTGCTTGTGATGTTGTGCTTGTCTAGGTGACCATGAATACCTCATCAACCTGATTGACTCCCCGGGTCATGTGGACTTCTCCTCAGAGGTGTCCACGGCAGTGAGGCTTTGTGATGGCGCCATCGTGGTGGTGGATGCAGTGGAGGGAGTGTGTCCTCAGGTATTAGGCACTTTCTATCTGTGGCCTGTGGTTGGTCAGATTAAACCTTCACAGATTCAGTCTTCTTTGAGAAATAACATTTATATGGGTTTAGGAAAGTATAAAAGAATAATCTTGATGGTTGCTTTAGTTATAGTCAATCGCCTCTTTTATTCAATAGTTAAAGTTTCACATTGCTGCGGTGCTAAAATATTTCACCACAACTCTTAAATTAAATCAGATAGTTGTCAATAATGAAGAAAATTTATCACAAAATCTCATACAAACCACCGCATACTCAACACACTTCACAATGTAATATCACACTCCAAAGTCATGTTATAGGGAGATGTCGAAATGCCTTGCAATGCTGTTCTGTGCCTGGGAATACTGCTGTTTTTCATAGTTTACAAATATAACGTTTAACATTTAAGGACTGATCTGTCTTATAATAGTTTTGCATTACCATGCAGTAATGAAAGTATTACTGGGTATAAACAATAATTACTGCAATAACTTCAGTGCAATAGCCATGGTTTCTACTGCACACTTTTCCTTCTCATACTTGTGATGAATTTGCTTAGCTTTGCATAGAAGTTCTCTAAAATGTTATAATTTCAAGTTTTTTAAGATACCCTTTGATAAGTGTAGATTTGAGCACCATGGTTGTTGTAAGATTGTGATATGATGAAGGTTGATATGTTGAAGATCGATCTGTCCGTTCAGGATGTTTTTTGTTTTTTGTTTTTGTTTTGATAAAATAAAGTGAAATAAAAGTAAAGTGGATTGTGGAGTGACTTCTCCCCCTATTTTCTCTTTTGCAGACTCAAGTAGTTTTACGGCAAGCTTGGCTGGAAAACATCCGCCCTGTTCTAGTGATCAATAAAATTGACAGACTCATTGTGGAGTTGAAACTCACTGCGCAAGAAGCCTACCAACATCTGAAGAAAATATTGGGACAGGTCGGAATTGCATGCTTCCCATCTGAGTCAGCCCACTACTTGAAGCATAATCGGTCCATCGGTAAACCTCTCAATGGCCTCTTGTGTTCCACGCTCCAGGTCAATGCGGTGACCGGATCCCTCTTCACGTCCAAAGTGCTGGAGGAGCGAGCGGAGAAGGAGAAGGAGAAGGAGGCCCAGCAGCCCGCGGTCAGCGAGAACAGCAGCGGGGAGCAGGTGTACGACTGGAGCGCCGGCTTGGAGGAGACTGACGACTCGCACCTCTACTTCTCGCCGGACCAAGGCAACGTGGTGTTTGCCAGCGCCATAGATGGATGGGGCTTCTGGTATGTACCTCCTTACACACCATCTGGACATCCCGGGCCCTACAGCGCTTTCGTACAGAAACATTAACTAGTGCAGCCAGCCGGTCTTCACAACCTGTAAGTCTTGTCACCATCACCTCTGTTTTAGTGAGGATAAAGCTAAATTGCTTACTTCGATTAGAGCAATTACTGGGGCTGTGCAACCAGATGATATAATCAAGTCTCTGTAAGGTCTCTGCGAAAAATAGGGTTTTTATCAGGTTTAGGTAACAAGTGAGTAATAGGATGACAATTTTCTGAAGGCTACTCTGAACAGCGGAAAAAATGTGGTGAACAAGCGGCTCTGAGAGCATAAAATAGAATTATCTGCACATTATTGCATCATGACTTAACAGCCCGATAGAATGCAGGCATTCATCAGGAATAGCTGTGTTCTCCCTCCCTACTTGATACTGAAATATTATCTCCAGTTTTGTGCATGGTGTAGTCATTTCCAAAAGATCCACAAGGTGGAGCTCTTGGCAAAGAGATGCCAGGTTGAAACTCCACTGATCTTATTGTTACAGATTTAGTTCAAATGTAGGTGTATCAGTAGCGCCAGATGTGGTATTACTATGCTCATTTGTGCACAAGAGCTTTGTTACATTCACTAATGAAGGTGAATAACCACACACCATGGCAGAGACTGAAGTCCTTACCAAAATATTGTAGTCGTTTTAGTATTACCCTTTTAGTGTTGGATTTGAAGATGGTACTCAGAGCTGAGAGTAGTGCTATGCTTTCTCTGTTATTTATCATAAGTGAATTTGGCACTTTCGTATCCCTCCTCTTCATTTTCAAGTACAATTAAGCATTTCCACGAACGGACAGATAAAAGCCCTTATGGATGGACACGCATAAGCAGAGAACACTAATGGACTCCATTTTTTGTCTAAGTAACTAAAAAGTTTTTAAGCAGCGAGTCAGTGCACGGTACACGAGGGCAGCATTTTATTTTAGCCAGCGGAGCGGAGGAGCGGCGGGGCTGGGCTGCTTCAATCGAGGTCAGCGCGAGGCAGCCGGAGTGGCTCATTTAGCTGGCTGGAGCTGGAGCTGGAGAGGGGCTTGCATAATGACCTCCAGAGAGAGAGAGAGAGGGGGGGGGATGGAGAGGGATGGAGGGAGAGAGAAAGAGGGGGATGGAGAGGGAGAGAGAGAGAGATGAAGGGAGAGAAAGAGAGGGAGAGAGAGAGAGAGGATGGAGGGAGAGAGGGGGATGGAGAGAGAGAGAGAGGATGGAGGGAGAGAGAGGCCTCTCTACTGCATTTCTCTGCTCTGTGTGCGGGCCCATTCTAGGTAGACGATGAAGATGACACATGGATGGGAAGAACAAAGAGATCTAATTTTTATAAAAGCCTGTCTCTGTCATTTTGATTACAGCAAGACTATAAATATGGCAATTAAGTTACGACTAATGTCTTACATCCAAGACAATTTGCCCGCTCCCTTCCTCCCACTTCTCCTCCTCCTCCCCCCCCCCACCCCCCCTTGGGAGACTAGTGATCCTACTAGAAGTAGAGAAGACTTCAAAAAGTCTTGAGGACTTTTTTTTTTTTCTGTCTCCAAGGGCCATTCAGTGGCTTTGGCTGCTGACAGCTTTGGTATGAATGGTAGACGTTTTGATGAATGCGTTCTTTGGCAGCCTGGAGGTGACAGACATGTCTCATCTCGCCGCCCACGCACGCACATGAGTCAGTGGCAAACGCTAGCCGAGCGGCCGCGCTCGAGTAGGTGGTCAGAGTTAATTCTTGGCTTATTACGGTCTCCAGTAAACACTAATGAACGCGCGGCGGTGGCCTGGAGCCGGCATTTAGAGGGCCACCGCTGGGTAGACGTGTGTGTAGGTTTGAGGCGTGACTCAGCCCCGACCAGAGAGAGATCACACTGACCAAGATCTAAGATACTGTAATGGTGGCGGGATGGTGACGCATGGGGGTCTTTTTGCTTTTTCTGTTTTAGTATCCATCAGTTTGCCCAGATGTACAGTCAGAAAATGGGCATCCGCTCTGACGTGCTGCTCAAGACACTGTGGGGAGACTACTACCTCAACCTCAAAGCCAAGAGGATCATGAAGGGAGCTCAGGTAATGAATTAATTAAGGGAGCACAGGTAAATGCTAAATGAAGGGAGCACAGGTAAATGACTAAGTAAGGGATAATCAACGACGCGCCGTGCGTTTATAGGAAAATAATGCACGTTCGAAGTGGTAATAAGGACCCGACGCCGCAGGCGGAGGGGACTTTACACTTCGATAAGTGCATTATTTTCCTATAAACGCACGGCGCGGAGTTGATTATCCCACTTATACCACTGCTACTATCACTTTCGTTTATGCCGCGGTCTTAGATACAACGTTGTTGTTTTTACCGTTACATTGACATTGGTGAATTAATATTCAAGTGTAATAAGCCCAAAAGTAGGGAACTACTTAATAGCCGTGCGGTATATAGAAAAATAATGCACGTTCCAAACAGCGCATCACAATAGGAAATTTGACCAAGCAGTGGTATAAATGGTTTTAATGCCTCGCCGAACTTAACGTTTATTTGATGTCATCCACAACAATGCCATTGACCCTCTGTTGGTATAGCATGGCAACATAAAGGCACTAGGGAAGTGATTTAGGCGTGTAGGAGGCATATAAGAGTCATATGCCGACCTTCATCTGCACTACTCTGAAGTTCACCCAGTTGGAGTCCTGTTGGCGTTTTTACCTCTTTATGGTCCCCCGTCCTGGTGAGTTTAGAGCGGTGTGTGCCGTGGAAGTGGATGGCTTCGTAGCCCACAGCCTATCAGAGAGGAGCTGGCTGCGCCCAGGTCCCCCCCCCCCCCCCCGCTGTGCTGGCAATCTGGAGTGGTTTGGCGCATGCCGCTGATGCTGGCTCACCGCTTCAAGTGCCATCCACGGCCGTAATGAATGTAAAGTAAAGCCGACTTCACTATGGAAATGAACTCCACTTCACACACTCACCGGCCTCTTCACTGAGTGGGAAGATGCCTGTGGGTGGGCGGGCGCCTACACACACACACACACACACACACACACATACACACACACGCGCGCACATACACATACAGTACATACACACACACGCACACACACACACACACACCACACACACTTATCTACACATGCACACATACACACACACGCACACACACACACACACACACATACATACATACATGCATACACATACACACACACACACACACACACACACACACGTATATATATACGCACACACACACACCCACGTACATGCACTCACACACTTCTCTCCGCCGCTCTCCTCCGCTGCACCCACCCACCTCCACAGTCTGAGCCCCCAGACAGCAGCTTGGGTAGGAGAGCTCTCTTGCTGCTGTTCCTCTCTGACACGAGGGGCACTCCCTATCTCAGACCACCAGCCCCAACTAGATATAATCCACCTTGATGTGCTGTTCCTCGCATGGATGAACATCTGCATTAACACTTCCCTGTAATGTGGAATGGATATGCAAGTTGACTGCTTATTTTAGTCATTAGTTTATATATATATATATATATATATATATATATATATATATATATATATATATATATATATATAATTCTTGTGTTTTGTAATGGATCCGGAGTTATAATGAGCTGTCTCACATGCATTGGTAGGTTTCATTGTGTATTCGATTTCAGTGGGTGTCAGAGACACAAATGAGTTTCCAGCCAGAACTCGGCAGGATAAACACAACCACATTTGCACGCCCGTTAGAACTGTACAATAATGGCCGACGAGCGAGGTTGTCAGGTGTCACGTCTCCCCCAGACCAATCAATCAGCGCGGTCGGCAGCCTTTCACGCCGCAGCACTGCCCGAGCGCTTGACCCTCGCACGCTCCCATTGATTTTCCGTGTGTGAGTTGAGTTGCCTGGATGAGCAACCCAGAGAGATATTTTTGCGCTGGCAGTACTGTAGGCAGCTGCAGATGAAGAGGTCGAATGCGGAACCAGTAATCAGCGGGCCCCGCAGTAAGACCCTAGTTTGCCCTGACCCCCATGTCAGAGTGTCTTTCCGCAATGCTCGCGACCTCAAACACTCCCAAGTGCCGCTCTTGAATAGGCCTGCCTCAGCTGGGAGTGAGGTGAGTAAGATTTTACTGGTAGAGAGCTTTCAGAACGCTTGACTGACTACAGAAGTGCTGGCTATAGACATACCAGCCATTTTCCATTGGCAATTAATGTCCAGCCCCCTGAAAGAAGTCGACATGGCAGACTGTGGGCTTTGGCTTTTGCACACATGTGGTTATGGAAGGCTCCGCGTGATTGGCGTTTGTCTTTTTATTGACACACACAAGATATCACTTTCCCCGGGTTTCGGTACGCACCCCTGTAATATGATGTATGTTGACCGAGTCTGTTTGAACAGCTGCTGGACATTGACGGCTTTCTTCTCCGTCTCCCTCCACAGGCCAAAGGGAAAAAGGCTCTTTTCGTACAGCTCGTCCTTGACAACATCTGGAGTTTGTACGACGCTGTCGTCACAAGAAGGTGCGCTATAAATGGCCAGTAATATGTCACTCGGAGTCTCATTTCTTACACTTTATTTATTATTATTATTATTATCTGGGGCGCTGTCACCATGCCTGCACGATCTCACTGTGTCCACAGAGACAAGGAGAAGGTGGAGAAGGTCGTGACCTCTCTCGGGGTGAAGGTGGCGGCTCGTGACCTCCGCCACTCGGACCCCAAAGTGCTCCTGAGCGCCATCTGCAGCCAGTGGCTGCCACTGTCCCAGGCAGTGCTCTGTATCCTTCCTCTCACTCGAGCCACTTCATTGAGCTGTTCCATATGTGGCCAATGTCTGTTAGTCATTGCACTTTCTCTTTGTTCCCTTTTAAATCCAATCCAAAGTGAATTTTATGTATTCTGTGTGTGTGTGTGTGTGTGTGTGTGTGTGTTTTTATGCATGGAAATGCTGCTATGGTCATAATCATAATTTAGCGCAGCTTGCTGCGTCGGTGTTATTTTGTTTCCGACGGCACGTTGTGTCTCCTGGCGTTTGGGCGGTAAGTGTGTTGGCCCGCGGCTCCCGGTTGAAGCTCTTTAACAGCCGCTGCCCCGCAGCCATGGTGTGTGAGAAGCTGCCCAGCCCGCTGGACATGGCGTCCGAGCGCGTGGAGAAGCTGATGAGCGTGGGAGCGCGCCGCTTCGACTCGCTGCCCCAACAGACCCAGGAGCTCAAGAGAGGTCAGTCCCCAAAAGCTGTTTGACTGTAAGGGTTCAAGGGGTTCAAGGGTCAAGGGTCAAGTTTGTTGTCATGCACATGACGAGATGCAATATCATTTAGCCGTAATTGATTTCTTAAACTCGGAGCCAGTTCATCTCTGTGGAGTGCGTTAACGAGTAATGTTGAATAAATCCACATCACAGATGTGTGTTATAGCTTTAATTAACTCGGCACTGTCGATGCACGAGCGTAGCCGGAGTGCATTGTCGTAGAATTCACGCAGAGTGGTTTTCATTGGCTGTCCCCAGCAGGAGGTTGGATTGGTATCCAGCACCTGTGTGAGAGAGGCTGTTTGATCTTTTTTGGGATAGAGAGTTTGGGGGTGGGGGGGTTGCATGAGAGCAGCGCTTTCATGGTCTCATGGAGTAGGCCTCGTGTCATGTTGGACTTTTACGACGCTATTTATGTTTCCTTTAGCCTTTTTCATTTCATTAGACCCCCGTGCGAAATTCCATCCACCGAGGCAACGTCGGAATCTGGCCATAGGTTGCGATATTGGCAGGCGCCGCGTCTTTTTCCGAAAGCGCTCCAGATTCATCCACCAGAGGCTTCTCTCACCCCCCTGACTCCCATCTGTTTTTCCCCCAGTCCCCTCTCCCCCTCTCCCCCTCGCCCCTGCTTAGTGTTCAGGCAGCACCCTGTGGCTCATGTTAGCTGGCTGGCCGGCCGCATTGTTGGCAGGAGCGAGCGCGTGTTCTATTTGAACTGGCATCAAAAGTATTATTTCCCCTCTTTATGACATTCATTTGGGTTTATTACAGATTCACCTCCGTGTGCGCGCGCGCCGCGGCCTCACATTGATATTCCCCTCCACTGTCCAGTGTTCACGCCGGGCCGCCGCCACAAAAACAGCCGTGAAGGCGAAATGTTTTGCCGCCTCCGCATACCTAATAGAAAAGCGTCAGAGAATGCCACGGTTTTTTTCTCATTCTGTTTGATTTCGCTCACCGTGTACTCTTTTTTTTTTTCTTCCTCCTCTTTCTCTCTCTCCTCCTCTCATCCTGCTCCTTGAAAAGCGTTCCTGGAGTGCTCGAACGAAGACGTGGCCCCGGTTATTGTGTTTGTGTCGAAGATGTTCGCCGTGGATTCCAGGTCGCTGCCGCAGAACAAGCAGAGGTACGTGACTGATCCGTTTCGCGCCCCGCGGCTAAGACGCCCGCCGAGGGTCCCCCGTGCCCGTGTCTGTGTGCCCCTGCGGTCTCGTTCGGTGCCCACGTCTCCCTATCCCGCGGCCCTGTCTGTCGGTCTCTCTCCACACTCACCGGGCCCAATAACAACAGAGCTCATTTACTCCTGCCAGACTGACTCAGTGATTATTTACATTTTTGCTCCATGAAATCCTTCCTCCAAACAAAGCCTGTTCTATTTGGGTCCTCTATATTTGTGTGTGTCTGTGTGTGTCTGTGTGTGTCTTTGTGTGTGTCTGTGTGTGTCTGTGTGTGTGTGTGTCTGTGTGTCTGAATACAGTATTAGCATACTCTGTCATTGAGTATCTGTCTTTGTGTGTGTGTGTGTCTGTGTATAGGAGTGTCTGAGTACGACATAAGAATACTTTGTTATTGTGTGTGTGTGTGGTATATTTGCATTTATGAGTATGCGACCATGCGTGCGCATGAATTGAGACATCTCCATGTGTCCACATGTGTGGCGCAGCTGAGCCCGGGCGCAGGTGCTGCAGGTGGCGCAGGTGCAGGTGGCGATGGCGGAGGTGGCCAGCGCTCCACGCGGCGTGCGTTGGCCCGCTTCCCCGGCGTTTTAAATTGAGCCAGTGGCCTTTGATCTGCAGCAGGTGCTGGGGCAGGGACAGGGGACAGCCCTGGGGGGGGGGGGGGGGGTGTGAGAGGGCCCTGCGGGGCCGGACCCAACGCTGCCCACATCCAGCCGCTGCCCACATCCAGCTCCAGCCCCGTCGGCCCTCTCACCCCAGCGCCGGCCGCCAGCTGCCCACACTGGCAAACGCTCCCTGAGTCACACAGCGGCTTTGATCCAGGATCAGTTTGCCGGCTGATGCCGGGGATGGTGGAAATAATGAGATGGGATCGTGGCAAGGACTGGATTCTGGGCTTGTAATCTCATTGCTCATCTCATTCAGTTGTTCACAACTGAAGATTTACTTCAGAGGCTATAGCTGCTTTTTTTTTTTCCCCACTTCAGAAGTCAACTAAATCTCACATTTCCACAGGGCTGCCAAAAGTTGTGCATAAAAACTTTTAACGATTTTAATCTGCATCTTGAGAAGGAAAATACAGACAGGAGTTTTGAAAATACACATCTCTAGGGGGTGTCAATAGATGTTTATAGTTCTTAGCAGACGCTTGTTTTCCAAGGCAGCTTACAATTACTGCAATAAACATTACATTAATATTAAATTGAGTAGTTTTAAGTAAAGTCATGTAACTTAAATAAAGAGTGGCAGTTTTAGAAGTAGAACTGAATAAAATATGAAATACTGTAAACATATCCAAATTGAGACTTGAGGAGAATGACTTTGTTAGAAGTAAGGTTAACAGATCTTAACAGTCTTAAGACGCTTTTTGAAGATCCCTAAAACTATCGCTAGAACAAAGAGTATTTGGTAATTCATTCCACCAACACAGCATTGTAGAAGAAAAGATTCCAGCCTGTCACTGTAACCTCTTAGTGTTGATGGAAGGCTTACACAGCAGACGCTCATCAGTGGACAGCAGTGGGCAAGTAGTGAACATAGAGCTGGACCATGGAATTAAGATACCAAGGTGCAAGTGTCCTATAGCCCAGAGGGATGGATTTTAATTTAATTCTGGCTGCAGTAGAAAACCAGCAAAGAGTAGCTAACAGGGGAGTTCCTTGTGCCTGATTTAAAGATCAGATATGCTTTTGCATTTTGGATCATCTGTAGCGGTCTCACTACGCTAGCAGGTCGACCAGCTCTATTCCCTCCGAATCGATTGTGAGGCCTTTCATTTCAGATCCTTTAATGCGGAACAATACCAAAGGCTCACACACACACAAAGTTGTTTTTTCACTCAAAGTCGGGGCTCTCTGGTTCTGACAGAGTTGAGTGAAACACGGTCTTTGAGAAGACGCTCTTGTCTGCATTTCCGTCGAGTCCCCCAGTCCCTCTCCCCACCCCACCCCCACCCCTCCCCTCCCCACCCCCACCCCTCCCCTCCCCTCTCTCTTCAGCATGAGTCATCAGCGAGGGTCTGCAGGGCAGACACTAGATGGAGTAGTCGGCGTGTTCGCTCGACTCACTGCTGACCGGCCACACGGCCTTGGCCGGCAGAACACCGCCTTTGTTCTGGAGAGCCGTTGTGTTGAGAAAGTAAGGGGTGGGGACGGGTGGAGTGGGGTGCTGTGGGGTGGGGTGGTGAGAGAGAGAAAAAAAATACGTCTGTGGTTTTCTACATGCTTCTGCTCTTGAAAGACCCCATTTCTCTCAGCGAGAGTAAGTGGGTGGATCCCGTTGACGCTAACAGACTCGCTAACATGTCGGGCTGATTTAAAACGAAATAATTCTGCTCTTTGCTCAGCAGGGACATGCTGAAGTGCCTTATTTCTCTAACAGGGGCGCCTACTGTTTTTTTGTTTTGTTTTGTTCTGTTTTATTTTTTTTTCCTCAAGGGAAGCTGTTCCCCCAGCCTCCCCGCTGTATAGCGTCTGTGTCCTCAGCCTCAGCATCCCCGATTCTGCCAGACAGTACCTGTCTGCGGCCGTCCCGTCCTCCTTAATCGCCTGTTTTCCATTTTTTGCCCATCAAAGCAAATGGAGCCAAACGGCAAGCTCCGGGGCTTGATGCATCTTACATGATGGATTGATGTAGCTGAGGGTTAGCCTGCTTTTTCAATGGGGCGGGAGACGCATACACTCACACACACACACACACACACACACACACACACACACACACACCCAGACACATGGATTCAGTCTTAAATGAGTTCCGCCACTTACTGTACGTACCTCATAAATCTCCGAGGCTGTCAGTGGCTTTGTCGGACGCGCGCTGAACTGCAGCATGCTAATGTGATTACGGATCCAAAATGACTTGCGACTTGAAAGGCCAGCGTGTATGTATGGAGTGTATGTGTGTGTGTGTGTGTGGGGGGGGGGGGGGGGGGGGTCATTGGAAGCAGCCGTCCAGCGGAAGCTGAGAGGATGGGTGGGAGCCATTATTGCCCTCTGCACTGGTTTAATAGCTTGGCCTGTGGAGCACGTGTGAGTAGGGGACCAGGGGTCGGTTATGCAGCACTTCTGACAAGTCAGCAAGATGTTTGTACAAATCACGGCTTATGCTTAAGGATAGGCCAAATACAGAATTCTGACATGTGTTCTTGGAAAACACGGCAAAGCAGATTTGGAATTGTTCTCTGTAAATGTTACAAATGGTTGCTGTGATAAGATACCCATAATGGTTTCCTTTGGTTTTGCGCGTTCTTTTCAAGGCTTTCATTATTGTTTTCTCGTTAAACCGGCCAGATCTCTTGACTGTGGTGTTTGTATGGTCGGGGGTCACTGTTCCGTGATGAAAAGACGAGGTCTGTTCTGACTGTTAAGTGCACAGCGTTCCCCAGCGGTCACATATAGTTGTTTATTCTGCTCCATATTATGCCGATTCCTTAAATCAGGGGCTTATTTCTGAACTTGAGTACTGTTGCGATCATATTTCTTTCCATGACCACTAATTCCCTCATTACTTGGCCAACGCTCCCCCAGGCAGATAGTGAAGGTGACAGTCCCGTCCACCGCTGGACTTGAACAGGCCCAGGTTATTTGTGTTTGTTTGTTTTTTTCCATAATTCCTCCGTCAGTCACTTTGGAGCTGGTTTCCCGGTCCTCACCCTGCACCACACCACACCCCACCCCACCCTTCCCTCCCTCTCCACCGCCGCCGCCACCGCTGCTGCCAAGCTCTCAGCTCTAGGCAGCCTTGCGTAAACGCCCGAACCCCCACCCACCCAACCACCCATCTACCCCTACACCCCCCCCCCCTCCCTCTTTCGCTCTGACCTGAGCTGATCTCCAGCCTCCTCCTCAGCTCTGCTTCCTCAGGTCTCCGAAGCGTGCAGAAACCCACAGAATTCCACCAGCCATCCACTTTTCCTGTCAGGCAACCAAGCCATAATTGCAAGGGTCTGCCATTAGCCGTGTGGCAGGGGGAGAGAGGGAAAGAGAGAAAGAGGGAGAGAGAGAGAGAGAGAGAGAGAGAGGGAAGGGGAGAGAGAGACAAGCTGTCAAGAGGAGGAGTTGGAGGAAGGAGAGGAGATGTGTTGTGGCCCCGTCTGCAGTGGAGCATCTTTAATGAGGCTTAGCATCTCACCTGCCTAGATGCTGCCACCTGCTGTCGGATGTCATACTACATACACACAGATACACTCTACACCCCCCACTAACACACACACACACACACACACACACACACACATGCACACACGTGCTCTACACCCACAACAATTCAACAACTGGGCCAAGAGCTTGTTGCAGATGTAAGCCTTCATGGTTGTGAAATTTGTGTAGGTGTGTTTGTTTGTGTATGCATGCATGCATGCATGCATGTGTGTGAATGTGTTTGTGTGTGTGTGTCTGTGTGTGTACTGTCACTCAGTATACATTTTTAATGCAGCGTTCCCAGCAGGTTTCTTGTGTACTCTGTGTATGTGCTCAAGGAGTGGGGGCAGATATGCTGAGTGTGGCCTTGCCCGAACCCTTGCCCAGTGTGAACACCTGCATGTACAGCCATCTGAGCAGGGCATGCTGCCTCTCCCCCACTATACAAGCAACAGCACAAGGAATGAGGGAGGGCCTCCATTCATCATTTTTTTTTGTCTCTCTCCGCAATCATTTTTAATGTGTTTTTATTTGAATGGAACGATGTGCTGTTGAATTATTCTGCATGAACTGCATCAGGCAGAGCAGCTGCACTCTCTCTCTCTCTCTCTCTCTCTCTCTCTCTCTCTCTCTCTCTCTCTCTCTCTCTCTCTCTCCCTCCCTCTTTCTTTTGACCTACATTTTTTAAGGAAGACTTCCAACCCTGAATATTATAGCAGCATTACTTAAGCTGACCCAGATCCTACTGTATGTGCACAGAAGTGAGACAATGTAAAACCAGTGGCGCTCAGAGTTAAGTGGATTAAAGTCGTTATTGTAAGAGAGCTGCTTTTCAGAGCCGAAATACGTCCCACCATCACTGGGATGCCACCTCTGAAATAAGAAATTGCAGGGTGATGTTTATAAGCTGCATAGTGTAAAAGTTAAAGTTTATTTGAACATGTGTTGCTTTCAGGCTGTGTTTAGATTGTAATTAGATTGCAGAAAAGTTAGATAATATTCTTATGTTCACTGTTTGTCATCAGTGAGAGGGAAAGTGAACTCGATGTCTCAAGTGTTATCCAGAAGTAAACCGCAGCGTTTAATCAAAGCAAAGTGTCATCTCAGCCCACCATACCGAGGGCCGCGCGCATCGCTCCAGACAGCCGCGGTTGTGTGTGCAGTTGCCATAGCGATGAGGGGGTTTGGGTCTCCGTGGTAGGATAATCACGCAGTTCTCAGGAACGCGCGAGCGAGCGAGCGAGTGTGTGTGGGGTAACCTCTCTTAGACTATGCACTTGGCGGCGAAGAGCCCTCTGTGCTGATTGGCCGATGACATGGTCGGAGTTTCATCAATGGCTCGGCGTGGTTGTGAGGCAGACTAGGCGTGCTGACTACACACCAAAACAACCCCATCCCCGACAACAGCAGTGGCCTCGGGGTCTCACCAACAGCACTGGGAGGAATCCTGCGTATGTGTCTGTGGGGTGGGAAAATTACTACAGCGTGTTTGAAATGGATGAATGCACGTCTGTCACATACAGGCTGTAGCAATCCAGCATGACGAATGTGTGGTATCTGTCTTGGCCATAATTTTTTAAGGAATATACTTATCAAGTTAACAGGCCAATCTAATTCAACAGAAGTGACGATATGTGGTAATGTTAACATATTTTAAATGTATTATTAAGATTTTTGTATGGTACCAAAAGCATGTTGACATGCGGTTTAGCTGTAGAAAATACAACAGATATGTTTTTGATCCATGAAAAATGTTTGAGAGAAATGTTTCAAATTCCATTTGCCATCTCTGTAGCTTGACGCTTACAGGTTATGATTGTGTGATCCATCTAAAATGGAAAGTATCTACAATCAACATCTTTTGCCTGGTAAAACCCCATGAAGTGGGTGTTGTTGACAGCTTTACTATCGATATTATATTCATTTTCCCCTTCGTTTTTTCCAGCTAGGTATGAAAAAAAAAGATACTTGTGGTTTTGAAAGTATTATTTGAAGCTTCGGAACCCATTACTTCATAACCACTGCAGAGAGAGCCATAAAACAAAGACATGCTGTTCCCATTATTGTCATTAAGTGACAGATTTGAACTCAGAGGGAAAACACAGAGAACCCCTCTCACTAAGAGCCACTCATACTGAAACAGCAAGAGCCTGGGCGTGTGACATGTCACAATGGATGTGTTAACCACCAATGTGTTTAGATGAAGGTATGCTCTTATCATCGTGTTCAAAAAATGATAGAAACCAAAAATCGGAGATTTAGTCCTATCTTAATGGTACTTTTTTTTTTTTTTTTTTTTAAAGATAGAGGAATGTTGTTCGATTCTCGACAGTTCAGTTTAATTCACAATTTATCGCTGGATTTGTACTTAATAGAATTCCCAAAGTTCAGGCCATTCATACAGTCGCTCTTTCTATTCCGGGACACGTTTTTTGTTTTTCTTTAGGTTTTGCATCACTGACATCTTTTACGTCCTCGTAATTTATGCAAGCAGAGGTGTAATCATGCTTTCAGCGCTGCCATTTCCAGCCACGATCATAACTAGTTGTGTTTACCGAGCCGCCGCCGGCCGGAGCCTATTTTCAGTGGACGCTTTGTTATTACGGGGCTTAGGATGTGTCGACACTATTTGAGAGGCCCTCCGCCACCCGCGTCCCCTGGCTGCGTTCATTGTGGCCACTTTCAAGCCTGCACTTCACTTACCACAATGACACTCCTGTGCGAGGTTTCAAATGTCACATGTGGCACGGATTTGCAGCCAGCGGTCCTGAGTAATTGTGCGCTCCCCGGCCCAGTATAGGCCCTAGAGCGCATGTCCGCTGTAATTGCAGGATTTGACCTTTTGTCGCTTATCAATTTATTATTGTTGTTAGCGTTTCTTTCAAAAAGCTCTGTGACTGACCGAGCGCGAGGAGGCGAGTAGCCGCGTAGCCGCGTAGCCGCTGTACAGACAGAAGGTAGCGATGGGGGGGTGGTGTTCACACAGTCACAAAACCTCAGAGTGCAGCATGACCACAACCACTAGGCCATGTTCGGAGATCCGACTGCTGCTGGGAGCTGGCAAATTGGTCATGTTTTTTCCCCTTGTTTAGTGCTGGCTTGCTTTATGACCTTTGTGTGATCATAAAAAACACAAATGCGCTTTAGTCACCCTCTCGTTGTAATCGTGTCTGTTGGGGTTTGGGGGTGATGGCTTTATCTATATTTGGGTTCAGCTGAATGACCATAAAGCTGTTGTTTACTGCCGCCTGAGTCTATCAAGCCCATCACTAGAAAGGCCAGCGCTGGCTAGTGTCAGAATTTTTCCACAATACAGTCATGAGGTTTGTAATGTCTCGCCATAAAACTGTTCTTTTTTTTTTACAGCCTCAAACAGTAAAATGTTTTATTTAGTTGTATTTAATGGTCTGAACGATTCACAAATTAGGAATCCTATTCCTTTAACACTTACAGTTGTAAATGTGCCATATTACTCAGCTGTATGAATAGAACTCAGTGAAGAGGCATGCAGTCCACATGAAATAGTTTGAGGTACCTGTTCAATGAGCAGGATATTGCCAAGTGCAGCTTTTATCACATGCCATCAATCTAACTAAAATGGTCCATTTTATAGTATTAGCATTACTCCATTGTCCAGTTATGTACTGGAGGCTAAGTAGTTGTATGTTGATAGAAGTAAATAATTAATAAATCTTTATTAGCCTATTGCAGTGTGTGTGTGTGTGTGAGCGTGTGAGCATGAGCCTATTGCAGTGTGTGTGTGTGTGTGTGTGTGTGTGTGTGTTTATATTCATTTTGATTTATATGGTCCTAATTTCATTGATTGGCATCATCATATACTATTTACTGAGCTCCATGTGAACATTAATAATATATGGCGAACGACTTAATGGACACATTCACTAATTACTGAGCCCATTTGTTGAGTAAATAGTGGGAGTGGCAATGATTGGATTTTGCCCTG
>NC_085004.1:14164098-14171598 GCF_963854185.1 Sardina pilchardus
ACACATGCAGACAATGCACACATGCTACAGTTTTTTTCGGGGGGTGGTGAGCTATTGTAAAGGCAGCTTCTGCTTCCTGCCAGCTGTGAGGAGCCGCCGATTCAGGAAATGAAGAAACCCAGAACAATTGGACTCCTGCAGGACCGACCCCCCCCTCGCCACAGCCCCCTCCCTGCCTCTCCTGCGCTTCCCCGTGTCTTTGATATCTGTCACAGGGAGCCATCAGCCCACTCATCTCCGCGCTGTTAACCGCGCCAGTGGGGCTGATGACAGCAGCCTGTGTTTTGAATCGAAAACCATTTCAAAGCGCCGGTAGTTAAACTGAATTCTGGAGGCCCCCACGTCTGTATCCCTTTCCAGTTTATCATGAGACTGTCATGACGGCAATTGTCGTCGTCGTCGTCATCGTCATATCTCCTCCCATGTGTACCCCCCCCATCATGGATGTCCGTTTCTTGTTGCTAAAGGTGTTCTGAGAGCTGTTCGGTAGGTAGATGTTTCAGCTCGTGATTTAGCTGTCTGTGTTCCAAGTGGCTGCATATTAGCCATGATGCTGCTGAGCCTTCCAGCTAAAACTGGCTTTGAGGCGTTCTGGCTGCCAGACCTACCTCTCTCTATAGCCCCTTTCACATTCAGAAACGATACATTAGCGTTTAAGAAATAGCGGGTTCAGGGGATTTCGCAATGTGAAAGGTAGACGTGTTCTGGTCCCGGGGTTGTCTGAAGCGGGTTTCAGAGGCGAGTTATGGGAGGCGTTGCCTAGCAGCACGTCACACGCAATTTGGGAGTGAACAATGACGTTAAGCATGCCTTGGACCTCGGAGATAAACTTATAAACACAACTGTCATGCTAGTTCTACGTGGTTTAGCTTCCAAATGATGGCGGGCCACTTGTTATGTTATTTGAATGCCAAATGAGGTCCTTTTGTCTGTCGAAGTCATATTTCAGTGTGCTGAGTCCTGAACAACTTCTGCTCTGACAGTTAGCTCGTTGGCTAGTTAGCTATCATTAGGCAAACTTTCTGACGTTTCTGGCAGCAGACGGTTTTGGTAACCTAGCAACAATAAACACTTGACCGAAGTGCTGAGAAAAGGAGGTTCAGGGCACTCTCAGCATAAAAAAACGTGATTGTTGGACACACATATATATCTATGGACACAGCAGCTAAAGTTATCCTAGTCTCTTGTGTGTTTCCTGTATTTTAACCTCCTGCCTGGCCAAATACGTCATCAGTCACACACCCCTAATAGCGGGGTTGACCTCTGTTCCTTTCATATTCAACACGGCTCGGCTCTGATACTACCCCCCGAGACGGGTTGGATTGCCGAGGCGGGTTGACTCCCCACCCCGTGTCGTCAATGTGAAAGGAACAGCCTTAACGTTAAATTCGGCTGATTTAGCGTTAAATTCGGTGAATGTGAAAGGGGCTCATTTGGCGCGTTCTCCGGTTCTCAATCTTTTGTTCTGCTCCTCTGTGCTTACAAGAACAGCCTGTAACGGGGCCCTAAGTTGGTGTGTTTATTGCCCAAAGGTCAGATGTGTGTTGTGGGCTTGTAGCGCTGCCAGCTCTGGCTCTTGTGTTTGTTCACAGAGATGTTACCTTTTGCTTGTGTTCTGCCCCGCGGTGTCCCCCCAGGTTTCACGCACCTTTTCAGCGAGGTGCTACGAAACACTGCTGTGTGTGTGTGTGTGTGTGTGTGTGTGTGTGTGTGTAGGCCGGTCTCTCCTCAGAAGCTTGCCTCTCTCGGGGGTAGACTTGCCCATATTTCTGAGGCTGTATGCAAAACCTCCATCACTTTCTTTCTTCCTGGCTATATTCCTACCCCTCTACCTCTGTTCCTCCCTCATTCCCCCATCTCTCTCTCTCTCTCTCTCTCTCTCTCTCTCTCTCTCTCTCTCTCTCTCTCTCTCTCTCTCTCTCTCTCTCTCTCTCTCTCTCTCTCTCTCTCTCTCTCTCTCTCCTCCTGTCCTGATGACTGTGCTCTGGTGCTCTGATGTCCCACTGCTCGTTGTGGTGGACAGTAACCACTGGAATAGCGCTGACTCTCCTCTGCGTTAAACTTCACCGACGTCATTAATTCCTCTGGCAGGTCTCTCTTTTTTTCTAATGTAGGGTATTACTGCACCCAAATGCACTCATTTCCCTCTCCAGAGCAATTTATTTCTTGGCTTCAAAGACTCGAGCGTGGCTTTGTTCCCCCTCAAATAGGAAATTCAATGATCAGATCCGTATCCAGCTTTTTAGTGTCCCTCGCACATAGTCTTTGTGATTAGTGTGTCCCACGCGCGCAAGCCTGATTGCACAAACTAATACTTAACTAATACCATAAAACTGTCTCTCTGTTTTTTGACAGATAGAAGTGCTATCTGTTTTGATATCTCTCTTTGTCGTCGACACTCCCCTGTCTTCCATTCCCTCGACTGCTGTCACGGCTTTTGATATAACGCGCACGGCTGCCTTACTGTAGCTCGTGTGAAAATCAGGGATTCTGAAAAACTTTTGAGAATCCTGAGGCGTAGACTAAAAATATACTTGTTGATAAAAAGAAGACACAGCACCCAGTAAATCAAGCGCTGCTGGTCTTCCTTTGAGCAAAGATGGCCCTGCCTCTCCCTTTCTGTGTATTCAGCAGAAAGGGAAATAAAGAGGAAATATCTCTCCCATAGTTTTGGGGATTTTTTATTTTATATATATTATTTTATTCCCCTCTGTGGAAATGTTGCCATCTGATAAGCTGGATCGGCTTTCTTTTTGACGTCCCTCCCGCGCCGAGCCGAGTTATCCACTCCCGTTATTCATGTTGAGAAACCTCTGTGATGTTCCGCATATGATCTGGATGAGGCAAAGCCACATTTGATTTGATGGTGGAGATTTTGTCTCCGGTGCTGTTGCGCCCCTCAGATCTCTTGCTGGCTGTAAAGTTGGCACCGTCGTTTTTATCTCGGGCTGTTTACAGCTGATTCCGTGTTTATCGTGCGCTCTATTAAAATCAGAACACGCCGCGGCGTGAGCCATTTTAGAATCCATTTCGAATACCGCTGGGGTGGGGGAGAAAAAAAAAGTAGGTGAGATGTCACTCCGAAAGCGAGCCAAAGATGTCGGTAAGATAAACGGATGGTGGAAGCGGCGACTATATACTGGGAGTAGATGAGGTCGGGGGAAAGTATGATTGCATAGGGCCGCGCAGATGACTGGAGCATTTGATGTGTGCGCGGTTCCGCCAGCAGTCGTGTCGCCCGGGTTAAGGGCCTGGCCAACATCAAACTCGGTGGGAAACCACAAAGCGAAGCAGCTGCGTTTAGAAGGCAGCGTTTTTGAAGTCGTCTGTGTCACGCTGCCAAGGGGCCCGGATGAATAATGCTGATTCAGTGGTGAGAGGTTTATGAAAACATTTGTTTTGCGTTACAGCGTTTCTGCTTCTACTTTTTTTTTTTTTTGTCGTCCTCCTCCTCCTCCTCTTCCTCTTCTTCCTCTTCTCCTTTTTTCTTTTTCGGCTTCTTCTGCGTCGGATCCCGCCGCTGCCTCAATCTAAGAGCAGTTAACTCTCCACTTCTGAGATGGCTGAGTATGATGTGATTCCCAGGGATGAGGATGTGATCATTGCGGGGACAGATGTCGCGGTGAGACACCCCGCGGATGAATCAGCAGTGCAGGGAGCTCTGGGAGGGAGCCACGGTGCCAAATCTTCCACCAGCTTTATGTCTCGTCATGGTGCCCTTTTCTCTATCTGTGTGCGTGTGTGTGTGCGTGTGTGCGTGTGTGCGTGTGTGCGTGTGTGCGTGTGTTTGTGTGTTTGTGTGTTTGTGTGTTTGTGTGTTTGTGTGTTTGTGTGTGTGTGTGCGTGCGTGTGCGGCCACTGACTCATGAGTTATACCCAACCACCCTTAACAGACTGTGTATTTTCTTTTCTGTCTTTCTCTCACTTTCTCTCTCTCTCTCGCTTTCCCTCTATCTCTGTCTTTCTCTATCACTCTGTTTCCAATCTGCCATAAAGCAGGCCTTGTGGAAATCATGTATCCCCCACCACAAACACACACACACACACACACACACACACACACACACACACACACACACACACACACACATACAGACCACCACCACCACACACCTCACATCTTCCATGGCTTCTTTTCTCTCTTCTGGAATGTATTGACGAGTTCCCTCCGCTCCTTCCTCCTCACCGGTCTCCATCTCCGTCTCCGTGCTCACCCACGCTCCCTAGCCCTCTCTCCAGGGTGACCTAGATTTCAGACTCCGCTGCTCTCCTGAAGTGCAGCCTCGCAGGGTGTGTTGTTCACATTAAGAATTCTGTTTGGGGGGGAAACTCTGGGAGACGGGGAGGCTCGGCAGAGAGAGGGTGGGGTGGGTGTGGGTGTGTGTGGGGTGGGGTGGGGTGGGGGGGGTGGGGGGTAGGATTCCCTCAGTATGTCTTTGTTTGCTGTCTCATTCCTTGGCCCCTGTTCCCCCATAAAGTCAGAGGATTAGATATCCAGGTTAATGAGAGCTGGCCTGTGGAAGAGGACGGCTGCACCCTTCCCTCGCCCAGTGTTGACGGCAGGCATATAGCTCCTTTGTACACAGGCACATACAGTAGCTCTTGCTGACTGGTTCCAGCCAGACCATCCTGTCTGTTTGTCTGGGGTGCAGGACCAAAACACACCAATAGGTGGTGCTATAGAAGTGAATAAAATAACTTGAACCTCCCTCCCCTCCTGCCTAGACAAAAGCAGCACAAAGGCTCGGGGGCCAGATATTGTTACAGTATGTTCTCTCTTCCCACCTGAGACTATCTCAATCTATGCATGTATTGCATGAAACAACAAATTGAAAATGGACCTATATATATTTTTTTTGTCACATCTATGAAGTTTATAGGAAAGCTCAAATAGATGGCATACACATCTAATTGTGTGTGCAGTGTGCCTGAGACAGGTTTTTGGGTGTTGGTGTGTCTGTTTAAGCCGGCAAGAAAGAGAGAGAAATAGATAAAGAGAGAGAGAGAGAGAGAGAGAGAGAGAGAGAGAGAGGCTGCTGGCTGCTGGCTGGCTAACTGGCGCTGTGTGTGGAGGAGTTGTTTTATTCCGGGTCTGTGGGAACGCCGAGAGAAGGATCCAGGAGCACATGCAGCGCAGATGCAAATGCCATTAAGCAGAACAAATTGCTGAGTGCGGTGATCTCCACTTCTACACAGACACACACACACACACACACACACACACACACACACAGAGAGAGATATGCACGTACACATGCGTCTTACAATACAGTGCTTGACTGAAAGTAACCATGGCAGTAGAAGCAGCCCTCAGAGGCAGAACACACACTCTCACACACACACACACACACACACACACACACACACACACACACACACACACACACACACACACACACACACACACACACACACACACACACACGCACTCACACACACACACACACACACACACAGTCTCATAGTGTCTTTTTTTTTCAAGGGTACACCTTTTGTAAATCATGCCTTCTCGTTGCCAAGACTGAAGAAATATATGTAAGCTGTTTGAAAAGAGAGGATATGGAGGGAAAGAAAGAGAGAGAGAGAGAGAAATCCAAACAGCTTAACTTATATAACGTTTGCAAGATGGGTTTTTATGCCGTAAAGATTCTTAAAATAACCCGGACCACTATTCCCCAGGTGGAGGAAACTCGCAGCTTTCTGATATTTCTGCTCGAGTGGAAAAAAAGACACGGCACTTAATGGCCCAGAGATCGCTCTTTTTTTTTCTCACTTAATTCGATGCATCACTCATGGAAGGAAAAACAGGAAGCTTGGGCCTGCTCTCCAAGTTTGTAGAGCCGCCCACGTGTGTGTGGGTTGTACATTTATTTACCCCTGTGTCCATCGGCCTCCCCCCTTTTGTTTTGGTCATTTTCACGACTTTGCCCCCCTCCCCCCTCCCCCTCCCCAAAACCCACCCTTGTTTGCTCTATTTATGGGCCCCGCTTATTAGAGAACTCTGGCACGTTGAGTTTTGTCAAGAGAAATTGGACTGCGTGTTAAGCATCCAGGCGCGGCCTGGCTCTAATAAAGTGAGCCTCTAAAGCTGTGGTGATGGCGGTCGAGCACTCCAGAGTGTTTACTGAGCGGAGCTCACCGCTGATGCTTGGCAGATAGATGGTGTGATGGAGATGAGTCAAAGCTTTTGGGTTTGGACTACTTTTTTTTTTTTTTTTTTTCCCGATCACCGCTGATTTCTGCAGGATTTCTTTGAAAACAGCATAATTGAAAACAGTGGCAGTGCTCGCTTGCGTGTTGGTTCTCTGGTCGAGTCTCAATATTTGGGTTTCCCCACAGTCTGCGCCTTAAATCATTATTGTTTGCATGAAATCTTACTTCATTTTTTGCACAGTTGTATGAAACTGAAGTTCTTCCCCACGCAGTGCTTTGAGCTGAAGAGTCCACAGTGGACATGCACCACTCAAATGTCAAGCTAGCGAACTAATTCGGAGGCTGTCTCGAGTCGGTAGTTAATGTTCAGCGGCAGAGCTGAGTTCAAGTCTCTCCAAACATCAGCTATTTTTTGCCGTGCTTCGAAATGTGTGCGCAGTTCAAAGCCGTGTGGATTCAAAAGACAGCCCTGGGTATCGACACCACCTCCGACAGCTCACTCAGAACAGCGGGGGCATTGAGCATTTTCTCCAGAATTTCTCTGCTTTTTTTCCTCCCTTTTCCTCTTTTCTTTTCTCCTCTGTTCTTTTTTACCCGACCATGTTCTTGAAGCCTGGAGCCTTTGGCAGGTTTTGTAGAGACATGTGAAACGGCAGGCTATAGGAGAGTGAAAGAGAGAGAGAGAGAGAGAAGGAGAGAGAGACAGAGAGAGAGAGAGAGAGAGAGAAAGAGAGGGAGAGAGAAGGAGAGAGAGAGCAGCCCCACTGCTCAGTCCAGAGGAGCGCTCGCTGGTCTGATCCCTACAGTAGGACCTCAGTGGGTCGCAGTAATGGGCATGGTGGCCTGGCACTTAGGAGGGCAGTGGCAGGAGTGGCCAGGCTGCCTTCAGGGCCTGTGCCCCCCCCTCCCCCACCCCCCTGGGACCACCCTTCCTGCCCCCAGCCCCCCTCACCCCCTCTCCACCCCCCAGTCCCTGGCTCCACAGCCATCAGTCTTACTGTGCGCATGAGTGGGCTGCTGCACTAATGACGGGTTATCTCCTGATTGCTGTCTGAGGGGGTGTGTAATAGACTTTCTGATGGGATTTAATTGCTTCATTAGAAGAGGACGACGCCTCGTGTCACCTATCTCGACTCGCCGCGCCAAGGCGCCCATTGTGGACCGTTCAGCTCCTCAGGTCCTGTCGGAACTCGAGATTTGCACAATCATTCTTACGAGCGTGTATTCTTTGAATGTCGTCTTTCTTTCTCTCTGTGTGTGTGTCTCTCTCTCTCCCTCCCTCTCCCCCTCTCTCTCTCTCTCTCTCTCTCTCTCTCTTGTTTTGCTTTCTGCATCATCTTTGTGGGT
>NC_085004.1:14176598-14184098 GCF_963854185.1 Sardina pilchardus
TGGAGACTCTGGGTGCGCGTGAATCTGCTGGGCTGCACAGGTGGCCCGGCGCTGCTGTTGTCTGCAGGTAATTGGACGACGCCAGGAGTGCTACAACGGGAATGACCTCAGCTCAGAGACACCTGAGCCGGCCCTCTGTGTCCATTAGGCTTCTTTGTGCGCGCTAAACATCAAAGCCCGCCTCGCAGTCACACACACTCACACACAAACACACACACACACACACACACCAATCAACCATCCCCCCCCTCTCCTCTCCGCACTCCCCAAGTAAAATGTTTTTGAAAATGGCACATTCTTCACGCTGTCAGGCTGGCGATGCTACGGGGGGAGAAGAGAGTCGACAGCTAAAGAGGTTTAATGAGCCAGCAAGGCCGTCCCTGCAGTCTCACATCAGCCTCTTTTTACTATTCATACGTTTGATTCTTCTGATTCAGTCAGATGTTTTATTTCTTTTTCTTTACTGTCTTGTCTTTTTTTTTGCATTTTGTGTGTGTGTGCGTACGTGTGTGCTTGTGTGCTTGTGTGTGTGTGTGTGTGTATGTGCGTGTGTGTGCGTGTGTGTGTGTGTGTGTGTGTGCGTGTGTGTGCGTGTGTGTGTGTGTGTGCGTGTGTGTGCGTGTGTGTGCGTGTGTGTGCGCGTGTGTGTGCGTGTGTGCGCGTGTGTGTGTGTGTTTTCTTCTTTTCCTCGTGGAGCAGATGGATGGATGTCCCCTCAGGGAGATAGTCCTCCGTGACAAAAAACAGAGCTCTTCACTGAACGCAAACCAGCGCAGTGGAGGCAGGTTTTTCTCCAACGCCTGTGATCTCAGACAGACAATGAAAACAATTTTGGGGGGGAAAGCAATAAGAACGGAGTGTCCTCACTGGAGTGGAATATTTTGGGTTTTTTGTTTACTATATCGAGGCGCTTTGTTTTCGGTCAGTGTCTACAGAGCAGCAAATCACCGTTTCCTGTATCCCACTGAAAAGTGGCTTCTCTGTCAGATGTTTGCTCTCTTTGTCTGGTGTCTGAGGCGTGTGCGTGTGTGCGCGCGTGCGTGTGTGTGTGTGTGTGGGTTGGGGGCGGGGATGTGTGTTCTGTGTGTGTGTGTGTGTGTGTGAGAGAGAGAAAGAGAGAGAAAGAGCAGGAGGAAGTGAATGGGTGCAGATGTTGGTCCATAACTGGGAGAGGTGAGCTGTAGTGTGTGTTCGTGGTGACAGCTGATCAGGGGGTCGAAATCCCACCCGACCCTCCCCAAACCACCCACCGCTCAAACCACCAGCTGCTGTACCCATGCACACACACACACACACACACACACACACACACACACCCTCCCTCCACACGCCGTCTTACACTCTCTTCGTCCACCAAAATAATTGGGCCCTGGCAAGTAAGTGCTGTCCTGGACCCAACAGCACGTTGGACTTTGACAGCTGGTGCGTAGCCGTTTCCCTTTGCCGTTGTCTCCTTTGTTGAGCGGCTCCTTTTCTTGGCCGGCTGTGGGGACAGGGGCCACCTTTCAGTCGGGGCCCAGGCTTCAATGCACCGCCGTCAGTGCGCCGGTAATGATTCGGCTCGCGTGCTCGCCTCCACCACACACACTTTTGTTTGAGACGCTCTCCATATCGCCTGGAGCGTATTGTGTGTGCGTGTGTGTGTGTGTGTGTGTGTGTGTGTGCGTGTCCAACAGACTCTTGTACTGAAGCTCCTTGAAGCGGAAAGGCTCGTGGCGCGATATTGAGGCAGTTTTTATTATTTAATGGCTGGCTCGCTTTTTCTCACTGTCGGTGCGATCACACTGCCTGGCTCACACTGAATAAGCCATTTTTAGAGCACTGAATGAAGTTGAAATTCGAGTTGTCTGAACGTGAGCTAACTTTTCAAATCCATACATTTTTTAATGAATTGATATTTTCAGAACATGTTACATAATCACATAGGCCAAAGAGCAGTGCTGTTTGTTCTATAACGTTGACCCCAGTTAAACATTTGAAAATATCCCTGTAGTTGGATGGTGTTTTTACATCAGTAGATCTATTTCAGAGTTTAGACAGCTCGACCCTATAACTTCCACTTTTCAGACTACTTTTGACATTGCAAAAACAACCTCTTGAAACCCCCTGAAGACTAGTTTTATGAGTTCTGTTTGTGCTGTAGCCACTTTCAGAGAGGTAGCTGTTAACACTTGTTTTTCACAATTTCAGATAGTCAGGCCTGATCCGCCAGCATTTTTGTCCAACTTTACTGAAACAAATAAGAAGGCTACCATACATGATGCAACGTGCAGAGACTAAATGTGTTAAAAAAAACACTTAGCCGTCATTATTCTTGAACTTCTCAGCTATAGCTTTAGCAGTACTTGACACGGCCTGCTTTGAAGCCAGCACTGCGAACCACAGCTGAGAGGAGCGGGAACAGCTGCCAAGTTCACAAAGAAAGGAGGGGGGGAAACACTCTTTATATAACTTGTGTTGGGGCCAACTGTATTTGTGGTTTGAGGAAATTTCTCCAGGCTTGAGTCACCGTTCTGAGCCTCTCTCTCTCTCTCTCTCTCTCTCTCTCTCTCTCTCTCTCTCTCTCTCTCTCTCTCTCTCTCTCTCTCTCTCTTGGACGTGGCTGACTTTGTTCCCTCAGGCATTCAGGATGGAGACGACGTGCGTGTCCCACTTTCTCTCTCGATCTTCTCGAAAAACAATCATGGGGGGGTGGTGCGTGTGTGTGTGTGTGTGTGTGTGTGTGTGTGTGTGTGTGTGTGTGTGTGTGTGTGTGTGTGTGGAGGAAGACCTGACGTGTCCTCTGTCGGTGGGGTTTGCGGTGTGTGTGTGGAGAGAGCGGTGTTGTGTTGAGGAAAAGGCTGGCCCCTTCTGATAACCCCTGCGTCTGGCTCTGGGCTTGTCCTCACAGGGCCCCTGTGGCCTATCAGTGCAGGGCAGTCCCTCCGAGCGCAGCAGCGCCGCTTTCTCACTGACCGCCGGCCGTGCCAAAAGCAGAAGGAAGTGCCTTTTGTTTGTTTCTTCTAGAACAAACCGTGTGTTTATGGACCGTTTTTATCTCCCGCGCTCGGTGATTGCGGGCGGAAGTGACAGAATGACCTGCCCCGCATGGCTAAGGCTCTCGACAGAAGCCCTCTAATCAGCTTTGATCAATGGAGCGATCGAATAAAGATAATCAAAGAAAAGTGCCGGCGGAGCTTTGTGTTGGGCTCTCCGTTCCGTTGTTCTGATCAAGGTTGTGTCGAGTCGAGTGGTATGCACGCGCAGCTCTAAGCCGATGGTGGGGGCAGTACTTAAAATATCAGACCCTATTTTGTTCATCCTTTTATGAGACAGTTTAACTAAGCCTGTCCTGGAATCCCCCATGCACACACACATGCACACGCACACACACACACACACACACACACACACACACACCAATATACTATATATGCATGTGCGCGCGCACGCACACATGTAAGTGATGGGCGCCGTTGTTGTACCAAGCTGTTACTTGCACAAGAGCTGGCTTGAGGGGGAGGGGGGGGGGGGATGTGTGCGAGAGGACGCATCTGTAGGAACTCTGTTACTCATCACACTGCAAGGCATGTGCGTCGCGCATGATTCATGTTCACAAGGCTGCGGGACATGCTTGAAGGCCAAGGCCTGTGGAGCTCACACCTCACAGAAGAGATCAGAAGCTTGAAACAGAAGTCGGGCTTCTGATTTCACTTCCAAGTCTTTCTGCTTTCTTTTTTGCAATCAGGGTGTTATTTACTTCCGTGGTTTTTGTTACTGTTGTTTAAATTCCCCAGATTGGAGGCTCTACACGGTTGCTTACCATCTGCATCGCAGATTCCTTGACACGACTGGAGAAATGAGTCGGACTTAAACGTCGCCGATGTGATTCTCGCTCGTTCTCTCTCTCTCGTTCTCTCTCTCTCTCTTGTTCCCTTCCCCTCTCTCTCTCTCTCTCTTGCTAAGATTATTTGTTCAGTTGTGGGTTTTAGAGGCCTTTTGTTGGACTCTCTCAGGAGAAAAGCCTCGCAGACCCACTAACCTTTTGAGTAATTACCCTCTCAGGTTTCATGTGAAAGGCCCTTTATGTCCAGCATCTGCTCTGCTCTGCTGTGCTCGGCCCGGGCGGCAGGCAGGCAGGCAGGCAGGCAGGCAGGCACGCCAGCGGTCCTTATCAGGCATCGAGATGGCACACACTCTCCTCTGAGAAGTCCCGACCTCGTTTGCGTTCCTTTCCTCCCGAATTGAATTAGGACCCTCTTATTTTCCACTGAAAAGCACACGACTGAGCGCCACGCTTTATGTTGCTCTCTTTGTCTCTCTTTGTCTCTCTTTCTCTCTCTCTCTCTCTCTCTCTGTGCATCCCCTCTCTCTCTATCTCTCTCTCTCTTTCTCTGTGCATCCCCTCTCTCTCTCTCTCTCTCTCTGCATCCCCTCTCTCTCTATCTCTCTCTCTCTTTCTCTGTGCATCCCCTCTCTCTCTCTCTCTCTCTCTCTCTCTCTCTCTCTCTCTCTCTCTCTCTCTCTCTCTCTCTCTCTCTCCTCTAAGTAGGGGTCCTGTGGTGGAGAAATAAAAAGCATGTGTGAGGTGAAAAGTTTAGGAGTGGCAGGATTTGTGCATGAATCATTAAAAGCCCATCTGAAAATCGGAGGGGAATCGCCACAGTTTGTTTCACTTTGCTCTTTTGGAAGAAAAATGCGTTTAATTTGGTTGGGGAGGGAGGGAGGGGGGGGCACTCCACCCTCCCCTCCCCTCCCCTCCCCTCCGCTCCCCTCTCAACGCGGCCGGCGCGCACTCCGAGGGGAGTGAAGTCGGCGAGCGAAAGGGAAGTCATCAGCCATAAGATAAACAGCACAGTGTGCCTCTGGCTAGGGAGGGAGGAGGTAGGGGCAGTGGGGGGGGTGTTTGGGGAGAAGTAGAGAGGAGGTGGTAGGGGCGGAGGTGGGGGGGGGTGTGTTTGGGGGAGAAGTGGAGAGAGGAGGTTGAGTCTAATGGGGGGGGACACACAAAGAGGGCCTCTGTTGAATCTGGCCACTTCATTTTGTCTGCCTGGGAGAGAACCGTGCGAGCAAACGCTGCTGCTGCTGCTGCTCACCACCGCCGTCTCACTCCCACCACCGCCGCCGCCGCCGCCTCGCCCCCCGCCTCTGCAGCCCGTAAACGAGCAGGCCGACCCGGTGAGGTCACACCGGGGGGGGGGGGGGACTCCGCTCACCTCCAGCCTGACTGTCTCAGCAGAGGCGCGTCGGCAGCTGCCCCGAAGGCCCGGGCACTAACGTTTACTCCCCCCTCCCCCCCCCCCCCAACCCCGCTGCTGACCGGCTCTCGACGGGGACTTATCTATCAAAGGCACGGCGAGGGGCTTCGTCCAAAAATGTGTGAAGCTCGGCCGCGGGATTAGCTTAATGGATTTCTCCAGATATGCGAGAGATGCAGGTCAGCCAGGAGATCTCTCCCGATGACTAATGTGTTTCAGTGTAATCTAAACACACCGCGGCGACTGCCTCAAGTCTGACCCGCCTGATGATGGGCCGTGCATCATGTGACCGCTCTAGCCAAAAGAAGTCTCTCTCTCTCTCTTCGTTGTTATTCACATTTGGCTCGGGACGTTGGCTCTTCCCCTCCACGGTGATGGGGTATCTCCTGTTCCATGTAAAATAAAATAAAAAGAGGCTGTCTTTCATTACACCGGCGGCTGTGCTCGCGCCCCGTAATGTTTCAGGAGGTGGACGGCGGGTTTGTCCTCGGGGGGGGACGGGGGGGGTGTTTTCTCAACATGGGGTGTCTGGCTTTTTCCTAGCCGTCGCACACCCTTCAGATGTTTTAATTGTTCCCTCGGTGTGAGTGTCCAGGCTTTGATGGTCTTCTTGAGTTCTGTTTGTTTTACTTGGTCCGGGCCCCGTATCTGTGAATCACGCGGCCACAAAAAAAAAAAAAAAAAAAAAAAACCCGCCCCGGCCTCGGCCCGGGTAATACCGCGGCCATGATGTCACCCGTGGGCCTCAGACACTGATCTCCTGAGACGGATCCGCCGCCCGTCTTGTGTTACAAAGTCCAGGGGAAAGCCAGCGGGGGAGGGGGGGGGGGGGGGGGGGACGCCTGACATTTACAGACACGGCAGAAGTATTAAAACCGCGAGCGCGATTAGAGCTGAGCCCCTTTTATTGTATTGTTTTAGTGCCTGCAGGTGTTGGCTCTTAAATAGGATCGGACCTCTTACTGCACTGGCCCCCCTCAGTAATTCCAGGCATGGTCCAGGCGGCAGGGCAGTGAGCGGTCAGCAGCAACAGCAGCGGCAGCGGGCGACCAGACAGGCCACGCTAGGCACGGCACCGAAGCGTTCCGTTCGCCAGACGCGCACGACTGATGGTGTTCCGCTCGCGGAGCGTCTGCTGCAGTAACGAGCTTCCTCCGTAATCAACGGAACCGGCGGCAGCAGATGTGATAAAATTCAGAGAGCCGTCTTTCTAAAAACGGCTCTTTTTTTTTAACGCTCTGCGGATCGAGCGCTTCAGTCGTGCACCTGGTTGCGGCCCCGCTGAGTTCCAGAACCTTCTCTGTGGCTCTGAGGAGCTGCGGCAGGTTGAGCTCGAGACTTCCAGAATGCTCTTCCAGCAATGGAATGTAATTATAGCCTTTGATTAAACAGAAAATCCTGTGCCCAGGCAGGCGGGGGGGAAGTCCAGAAGAGAGCGATCTCTTGGGAATGGGAAGAAGATTTTCGCCCGTCTGTTTTTGTGAAGGCCTCTTGGTGCAAGCAGTGAGGTGTCCAACCACCGTTTGGCCCCGCTGGTTACAGCTGTGTGTAATACACATTGGAGGCTGTATAGGGGATGTACGGTATAGGCCGACCACAGAGTTAAATAGGACGCCATGGCCATGGAGCGGAACAGAGGTCTGCTCTGTGTGTGCATGTACTGTACTGTATGTACATCTGTTTTTGTAGGGGGTCCAGGTTTTCTAGGATCGACCAGACCCATTATGGCGTCATTGTTTTTCTCAAGCCTCTTCCTGCTCTTCCTCTCCCGTGACGGCTCCCCGGCCTGCCATTAGACGATTGCTGAGGATGTCAGGTTATTTTCCCTGTCAGTCAAAAGTACACTCAAAGGGGAAGAAAAGGGTCTGGGCAGCAATTGTCCGAACTGCAGTGTGCAGAACGAGCTCCCACCTCACACCGTGTGTGTGTGTGTGTGTGTGTGTGTGTGTGTGTGTGTGTGTGTGTGCAATATGGTGTGTGTGCGTGTGTGCGTGTGCAATATGGTTTGTGTGTGTGTGTGTTTTTGTGTTTTTGTGTTTTTGTGTGTGTGTGTGTGTGTGTGTGCGCGCGCCCCCACTTCCCATCCCTGGGGTCAGAGGCGGTCAGCACCAGGGGAATCTTATGTAAATGGCAATTGGATTTGTGCTGGACGAAGCATGCGGTGCATGTAAAGTGGCACGCCCCTCGTTTGGACCTGAAGTGCTCTGCGGCGGTCAGCATATTGACCCGTGTCTCTATGGAGCTGGACCCTGGAGGTTTCTGA
>NC_085004.1:14191598-14204098 GCF_963854185.1 Sardina pilchardus
GATCTGACACTAGCAGAACAGTGGTGCTGTGGAGTCAGGCCGGGGGTCTACAGGGAGAGAACCGAGGAAGTGGGACCTGGGTTCTGTATGTCTAGCGTGGAACCAATTGAGGAGCAAGGCGATCACAAAGGCCAGAACCTCCTCCATGGAATAGGAGCAAAACAAGCAGACCACAGAATGGCATCCATCAGCGACCACAGCAGATAGTGACGGTGTCCAGCTGTTGGCTTAGCTTTGCTGTTTTGCGAACTCAAAACATCTGTTCCCATGTTGAGCACACACGTGTCAAACTACAACCATCATGCTCTCCTACAGAAGTCAAAAGAGCCATGTTTATGTCGGGATGCTCTACCGTCAGATCACTCAAGTGTGTCAGTCGTCATCGTAGCACAAGCAACACGCCCAATCGCTGAAACAAGCTCTTATTTTTATACAAAGCTCTGTGCGGAATGAGGGTCCGTTTGAGTGCTTAGGTGGCATTAACGGGGATAAAGCCGAGAGCACTTTCATGCTCCTTCCTGCTCTCTCCCTCGCTTTTCTCCCGGTGCTATTGATTGACAGCGGTGTCTCCGCCGAGGCTTTCATGGTGCTTTAATTGCAGACAGTGTTATTGTTAAGCTCCAGACGCGGAGTCGGCCGGGGTTAGCCGCTTCGCTTTGGCGCCCGAAATGCGCGGAATTGACATATCAGGCCATCGACTCCAAAAAGGTCTCTTCCCTTCTGGCAATTACCACGTTGTTGTAGCTCTAACCTGGCCTCCCCTCGCGGTGGCAAGACAACCACCCCCCCCCCCCCCCCCCCCCCTGTGTGAGTTGTCACGGTGACGAGGCAAGGGAATGAACTACACGGTGTTAACCATCGATTTTCCCTCCACTCCGCTCCGCACCCCCATTGAGCAAAGCGCCCGGAAAGGAAACAGTAGAAAGCCCGGAGCGTGACACTTAAAGCTCTACATCTCTACCCCTCTCTCCTTGTGCAAACAGAGAAGTCATATGAAGACATTTGACCTATATGTAATTGCCAATAGACATGGGGAGCCCTGAGGTAGCGACCCGTTGGTCAGTTGAGATGTGAACGGCCTGGTCACCCAGACATGACGCTGAACGTCTCTTCAGTGCGGCCGGCAGTGGCCTTTGTCTGGACAGGCGGGGCTTGCGATTGGCCGAAGCATTACGTGGGAGGCTCGGGAGAGTTGACTAGACAGCCTCCGCGACTGCCCTCTCAGCGGGCAGGTGGAGGGCAGGGCCGGGTCAGCACGCCTGACCTGAAGAGCCGAGAGGTCAGGCCGTTAGCGGCGCTAAGCACGCGAGGCAGCGAGAGGGGTTTAAAAATATCACTGGCCGCGCCGCGGCGTCGCTGTGAGGTCATGTGTGCTGATACGCGACGGCTCCCCGTGACGCTGCAGACTGGCTCGTGGCCATGCACAATCAGAGCCCAGAAAGAGGTCAACCGCACCTCCCTCCCTGCCCACCTCCCTCCTGAGTCACACGATGATGACATCACAGTCAACAGGCTGCTGGGAAAGAAATGGGTCAACTGCCAGATCATGTGACCCAACCTCCCCACACACACACACACCCCTCCCAATCTCAACAAGTGGAGCCAGAGTGAGTTAAGCCTGTCCATGTAATTATTGTTGTGGTTTCAGGAAACATTTTGTTGAGGGGATTAATTCTCTTTGTTTCACGCTCGTTATCATCATTTCCGTTGGCCCGTCACGCCATTGACAAGCTGGGCAAAGTATTGACCAGCGGTAGTTGTGTCTGAGTATTTTAATCACACCCGATCTCCACATCTGCTGCTGATGGAGTCTCTCACTCCGGATAAAAGAAGGAAAGAAGTGTGTGCATAGAAGCATTTTTATTTATCTTCCGTATAAATATATACTCTGTTAATTAGCTCTCAGTCATCTTTTCCATGAGGTTTGCCCATTTGTGTGGTGGATGAAACAGGGCTGACACAGAAGCCTGGTAATGAGCGGCTCCTCTCTCCGCCACAGAGCCATCAGCTGCTTTTTATTTCGGAGCTGACACAGGCACTCGTACATAAATTGATGCGGATTTCGAGGTTAAAGAATGTGCCATGTGTGAGTTTTTGTGTGAGGATGTTTTTTTTTTCCCCTCATCCATTCTGTTTTAAGTGTATCTTCACTAGAGTGGGTCTTTGACAATTGCTTGATTAATTTTTGAAGCCTCTCTTGCTGCGATGTGTCCCTTAGCATATATAGAGCCGGAGCTGTGTTTGTTGAGGAGTTTGTGTGAAATGATAATGCAGGGAAGACGGTATGCAGTAGCACAAACAAGACAGCAGAGGCCCAGATCACCATTTCCACAAAGTCTCTTAAGTAAACATTCGCGAAAGGATTATCTGCTCTCTCCAACCTGTTTTATGACTGTCTGGAGCTAAATAGATTAGGAAAAGCCTCACTCATGTTGTCTGCAAAAGGGACTGGCAAACATGTCCACCGTCTGCTCTATTTAAGAGAATCACCCGGTCAGCTGTGATTAGCTCATTAGCAACGGGCAGGTAACGCCAGTGTCACCACGTAGCCCAATTCTGCATGCCTCGCTGTGCTTCAGACTTCAGGTCACCGCACTTGGCAAACAGAGAGAGAGAGAGAAAAAACTGTCATGCTTTACAAGTTAGAAAAGCACACGGTAACTTTAGCAACAGTTTCTCATACAGAGTCCAAACATTGCTCTTGGCTAACATCCATTCAGTGATGAACAACAGCTTTCAATCAAGGTCATTTTATTCCTTTGCAAATAAGGAGCTGAATTCCAGAACCATTTCCAGTCTTCTTTGGCTGGATCTTACATGTTTACGGTGAAAAAGCTATACTCCATGTGGTTGCATATCTTTGAATCATATAAACCTTTTCATGTTATTTTATAAGTTTTACCATTCCCCCATCCAAAAGTACGTACTTGGCATTCAACACATGATGTATACAGTTTGAGCTCGCTCAAAAAGGGAATTCCGATCGTTGTGCAATTTTGCTCTGTAAACACGGCCATACATATTGGGTGTGTACCGTGTCGTCTCATCTCGGTGTGTGCCTTGGAGAACACGTTTGTTTTTCATTTATATTCATTTCGGTCTGCTCTCGTTTGTCCCGTCAGGTTTGCCAAGATCGAGATAAGTGCCTCCAAGCCCATCATCCCGTTCCGCGAGACGGTGATCCGACCACCCAAAGTCGACATGGTGAACGAGGAGATGGGCAGGCAGCAGAAGGTGGCCGTCATCCACCAGGTGAAAGAGGAGCTGGCCAAGAACCCCGAGGGGGTCCAGGTGGATCCCACTGGCCTGGTCACGCTCACCACCCCCAACAAAATGGCCACGATCGGGGTGCGGGCCACGCCGCTTCCTGAGGAAGTCACTCGACTGCTGGAGGAGAACGGTGAGCTCATCCGAACAATGGAGCAGTTCAGCCTCGCCGTGAAGGAGGGCAAGGCCCTGGAGATCAACCAGAAAACCTTGGAGTCCGTCCAGGCCTTCAAGGAGACGCTCGAGAGCCACCTGAAGGGGTGGAAGTGGCGCGACGCCGTGGAGCGCATCTGGTCCTTCGGCCCCCGCCGCTACGGCCCCAACATCCTGCTGAACGCCGTGGAGGGCTACCAGCGGCCGTCCGTGTGGCAGTACCTGGACCGGGACCGGACCCAGCCCCCCGCCGCGCTCCGCGACCACGACAACAGCATCGTCAGCGGCTTCCAGCTGGCCACGCTGTCGGGGCCCATGTGCGAGGAGCCGCTGATGGGCGTCTGCTTCGCCGTGGAGAGGTGGGACTTGAAGGTGGCCGCCGCGCTGCCCTCTCGGCTGGACTCTGTGGACGAGAAGGAGGAGACGGAGGGGGAGGGGGACTCTCCGCAGTCCGTGCCCCCTGCCAATGACTCCGTTGGCGAGCCGTCACGGAAGGATGGCGCCGGCGAGCAGCGGGGGGCACCCGAGCCAGACGGCTCTTTGTCGGGCGGACACGGCGGCAGCAGACGGCGGCCAGACGCGCCATCTTCGGTGGACTGCTACGGCCCGGTGTCGGGCCAGCTCATCGCCGCCATGAAGGAGGCGTGCCGCTACGCTTTCCAGGCCAGGCCCCAGCGCCTCATGGCTGCCATGTACACCTGCGACATCATGGCCTCCGCCGAGGTCTTGGGTAAGTCGACTAGCTAACTTAACTCGACTCGACTAACTAACTTAACTCGACTCAACTAACTAACTTAACTTGACTCAACTTAACTTACTACGCGACTGAAACCACATCAAAGGTCAGCATTCAGTCTCAGAGGGCTCAGCTGCAGATTTCTGTGTTGTGCCATTGATGTTAAAGTTGGTGTGTGTGTGTGTGTGTGTGTGTGTGTGTGTGTGTGTGTGTTCGGGGGGGGGGGGGGGGGGGTCTTACGAACTTACTCACCCAGTGCAGAGTGAGGTTTCCGCTCTGACAGGAAATGGTTCCGTCCGTTTCCTAATTGGAAGCTGCTGTGGTCCTGTCATGCTTTGCGGCGGGTGATGTCATACGGCAGACAAGCGAGACAAAAGGCCGATTGTCTGCTAAAAAGGCAGAAGTGAGACGCGTCGCCTGTGCGCGGAGAGGGGAAGAGGAATCCTGCCCCCATGAGAGCGGATAACCTCTGAGAAGATGGAGTGGACTGACAGGAGTAGGAGCAGATGAATAATTTAGCAGTGGCACAAATTACTGACTGCGTCATTATTTTTTAATGTTTATTCAGATTCATCTTTCTGTTATTGGCAGTGCTATTTGGCCTTTAATGCCGGAGTGCTTTAGGCGCATCGTGATGAGCTTAGGTGCATCATTATAAAACCAAGAGGGAAAGTTATCATGCTAATGGATAGCGGTCTTCATTTGGATAGTCCTTGGCAGATCCAGATCATCCGTTATCGGAAATATCTTTGAAGAGCAGGAATGTTGGATTCGTAGCGTTCTCTTAATGTTCCTCAGATTGCTTTTTTTTTAACGGTTTGTTCCAAAAAACATCAAAGGTCTTGTCGAGAGGCCGCTGGCTGGGCGATAAAGAACCGCACTGGTCTGCAGCTGCGGACAGCTCGCCGCGGCCTCCGCGGGGGAAGGAGGGTCAGCGGCCAGACAGAGGGGTCGGAGGCGGCCACCTTTATCTCGGCGTGTCAACGCGCGGCGCTCGTGCCCCCCCCTCTTTGTTAAGGCGGGCGAAATGTTTGACATGCATTAGACCCCGCTTCCTTCAACACTTCCTCATATTCTCGGCTCCCCCCCAGTGCGTCAGGCTCTATTTTTAACTTGGGGAATTGGAAAGGGCTGTCGACACCCGGCTCAGACTGGATGAACCCCTAACCCTCTTCTGCCCCCCCCCCCCCCCCCCCTCCTTCAGGTCGTGTCTACGGCGTGCTGTCCAAGCGCGAGGGTCGCGTTCTCAGCGAGGAGATGAAGGAGGGGACCGAGGTCTTCATCATTAACGCCGTGCTGCCTGTGGCCGAGAGCTTCGGCTTCGCCGACGAGATCCGCAAGCGCACCAGCGGCCTGGCCAGCCCCCAGCTCATGTTCAGCCACTGGGAGGTGAGTGACCGAGAGCCTGAGCCACACACACACACACACACACTCACACACACACACACACACACACACACACACACACACACACACACACACACACACACACACACACACACACACACACACACACACACACACACACACACACACACACACACACACACACACACACACACACACACACACACACACACACACACACACACACACACACACACACACACACACACACACACACACACAGCCACTCATGTCTGACCACTTACTCTGTCTAGCACTTGTCTTTTTGTGTTGTCATCTTCCTCTTGTCTTTCTTCACACTTTTCAACTTCTCTCTCATTGAACTCAGCTGGCTGTGAGTCCCTATTACTTTCTGTCACTCTCTCCCTCCCTCTCTCTCTCTCTCTCTCTGTCTCTCTCCATCTCATTCTCTGGGCAGGGAAGGGAGGGAAACTGCTGATTTGGGTAGTGTGTGCAGAGCCGATGTGGGGATCTAGAGGTGGTCTAGACTGGTCATCTAGAGTGGCCATCTCCATTCCCTTGTTTAGCCTGACAGGTGCAGGCAGCGCGGGGAGCCAGGGGAGATCGATCCGGCTCCCCGCGCGCGCAAATAGGTGTGTGCAGGTTGGCGGAACGGAATCACGAGAGCAGGTGACTCTCTCGGCTGATGGGCTATTGACTTCGCTGTGGAGGAGCATACGAGCTTCGGTTGTGGGGAAATGCAGCTGTCTTTAAATTGAGCGCCATCGATTCCAAGCTGTCATAATGTCTGGACAGCTATTTTTGCTTTAAACTGTTATATTAAATATGTATACATCCTTCATATGTTCTCATCGTAGACCGCGTAAGTTCACGTATACAGTTCAAGTTGTTGAAGTACAACTGTTTTCATGCAACACCCACTCCCAACACCCACTTGGGCAGCCGTGGCCTACTGGTTAGGGCTTCGGGCTTGTAACCTGAGGGTTGCCGGTTTGATCCCCGACCAGTCCACGGCTGAAGTGCTCTTGAGCAAGGCACCTAACCCCTCACTGCTCCCCGAGCGCCGCTGGTTGGGCAGGCAGCTCACTGGTCTGGGTTGTGTGATTCACCTCACTGTGTGTTCACTGTGTGCTGTGTGTTCACTAATTCGGTTAAATTGGGTTAAATGCAGAGAACTGAATTTCCCTCACGGGATCAAAAAAGTATATATTCTATTCTATTCTCCTTTTGCAAGTGATCCATAAGTTTGCGGCAGAGTTCCTGTCATATCTCAGTTTCCCCTCAGGGTTGTCTGAGCACCAGCACCCAGGAGGCAGAAGCACTCCACTCACTCAACAGCTTTGTCTTCTGTCCCAGCAGCGCATGTAAATCATGACACACACTTGCATCATTTAGCAAGCACAACATCTCCCACTTGGCTCCACTGTGATTAGTAATTCATCTTTTGAGTAGGAGATAACATACAGATAAGTACTACTTGTATTCACCATCCAATAAATATTAGTATATTGAACCTGTGCACAACCTGCCTTTCCCTCTCATTTACTATGGAATATATCTGTATGTGGATATATAGATGCTTGGTTAGTTAGTTAGTTAGTTATAGAGATATTGCTGTTATATTAGGTACATTCAACAATATACATTTAATATCATGATCTGCAATCAGTATAATTTCCTGTTTTGAAAGCGTAAGATGCTTTATGTATTTATTATGGCTGTGCTCTCCTTTTGAGAGTAACATAAGCACTGATTTAAATAGACTATTGAAGACATTACATTCCACTTGAATACCACAGCGTCAACATTATAGACTGTGAAAGCTGATTTAAGCCCACTGCACAGAACAGTGTTACAACTGTATGAAAATACCCAGCATGTGGCTCATTGATTCGGTCTGGCGCATATTGGACATGGTGGCCATGCTCCTGAGGACCGCATAGACCATAATCCATGTTAAGTGCAATTTAGGTCAATTAGATGAGAGATTTGATGTGAGTAAGCCTTTCTGTGCCACTGGATGGATAAAATGTAATAAATCTCCTGGACGTTTGATTAAGGGGGAGAGGTCAGATCCTTACATCACCCTGAAGGCGTTGACATTTTACTCGTATTGCGGCTTAATGCTGAAGCCTTGCTGGAGGAGAAATTAGAAAAAAGAAAAAAAAGAAATAAAAACATTTTTTTTTCCCCTGTTCGCTTAATTTGCACCTTGAGAATGATCCGCCTTGTCGTGTTTAATGTGAAACGATGACCTTTGTCTCTCTGACAAGACTCAGCACTGATCCCGGACCAGATGCAGCGTTTATATATTCCATTCATAATCTAGCACGCTTGTGCAGTGAGTTTAGTGTCAGAATCAATGTGGCGATCTGGGCTGAAGTCTCAGATCAAGGCGAGAGAAAGAGAGAAAGAGAGAGAGAGAGAGAGAGAGAGAGAGAGAGGATAAAAAAAGAGGGAGAGAGAGGGGGAGAAAAAATAGAGAGGGACAGAGAGAGGGGAGAAAGAGAGATAAAGAGAGGAGGGGGAGAAAAAAGATGGAGAGAGAGAGGGAGAGAGAGAGCCGCCAGCCGCCCCTGGGGAGCGAGACTGCTGCCACTGAGCTGGCTGGTCTGTGTAAACACTGGCCTTAAGCAGAGGGATCCACAGTAACACACAGACACACACACACACACACACACACACACACACACACGCACACACACTCCGACCCCATGCTGAGTGGGTGAGCCCTGCTCCTCCCCCACCCCAGCCCCGCGCTGAGCGCTTTGTGAATTAAACATGACTAGAGGTCAGTGTGGCCAGCTGGGCACTCGCCTGACCAGTGCCACTCACCGCCCGACCGGGGCCCGGGCACGGGTACAGGCGCGGGCACAGGGGCCGCCGCTCTGCTCTGGCGCTTGGCACCGTTATTAGAGCACCACCTCCTCCTCCTCCTCCTCCTCCTCCACCCTCCTCCTCCTCCACCCGTCTCCTCCTCCTGCTCCCAGGGCGAGGCGGGAGGGATCAAAGGCGCGAGACACCACATGTGCCAGTGGCTTTGTACCTGCGTCTGGCACGGGCAGCGCGGGCGCTCCGAAGGCCTTGGCCGCCGTCCACGCCATATGGCACTTCGCTCGCTCGCTCGCTCGCCCGCACCCAGCGTATCGCCTTCGCCCCGGCCCGACGGGTCACTCTGTCTGCCGCTACCGCCGCGCCGGACAGCCACCAGGAGCCGCCTCTCGTAACGGCGCGATTAGCCCCTCCTCGCAAGATGGCCCGTGAAAGCTGTCCGCCCCGCCTGCCTGCCTGCGTGTTCTGCCTGTCTGCTCGCTTCTTTGGCTCTGCTGGCCTGGGTGGGTGTGGCAGGTCAGGGAAGGTTGTTTGAGGTTAAGCCTCGGTAGGGGCGGGGGAGAGGAGAGCGCGAGGAGACTACATCCTCTGGTCACTCTTGGTCACATCTCCAATAGCACGCTTCGGTGAGCGAGAGACGCTTTGTTTTGTTTCTTTTTCTTTTTTTTTTTTTGCAAGCGAGATCAGAGCCAACTGCTCTGGTCAGTCTGTTTGGCTGTCCGTGGAGCGGACAGATGTGGACTTGGCAAACTCTGATGAAAACACACACACACACACGCATGCACACACGCACTGATTAAGTGGAAATGTGGCTATTTTGGACAGTCCAAGCTGGGCTCACATGAGCATCTTAATTTATTGCATTTCGGGAGGGGGGGGGTGTGGGATGATCCTCCTTTTGGGATCGACGTCCACGGCAGAATAATGCTGAAATGCCACCACCATCACAGACATGTGACCTTGAACGAGATGCCACCGTCGCTGAAGCCAGCCTCTCCGCAGACGCCCCCATTTAAGCACCTTTAGCACTTTAAATAAGCCCAATGTAATTGGGTGGCATGGAGCGAACTGTATCCGCATCTCGTTCGGCTCGCAAACGTTTGCGAACGCTATCTGCATATTTCCGCGGTTGGACTCCCAGTTAGTCAGCGATCGCAGCGGAGATGGAGAGTCCGCCTGTGGAGCGGATCTGTCTCTGCGAGACTCAAATCGGAGATGACGTTTGTCTGTTTATCACCGTGAAGCATGCGTTCAGATAGCTCCTCGACGACTCGGCTCGGCTGCCTGGAAGAGAGTGACTGATGAAGCTCTCCGCTGAGTCCTGAAAACCTTATCCTGTCTGCGACTCGGCTGCATTTCACATTGATGTTGTTGTTGTTGATTTTATTGTCCTCTCCCCCCCCCTCCCTCCCTCCCTCCCACCCAAAAGCCACAGTGAAAGATGTTGCATATTATGTACAGTGCGTGTGTTATGATATTCTTTTCCTCGTAAACAAGCCGACTTCGCCCGGCAGCCATCCTGTCCCGCGTGGCGAATCAGTCTCGCTCAGCCGTCTGGGCTGAGTCATCCGCCATCTCCGCCCTGGTCTCCCCCCCCCCCCTCCTCCTCCTCCCCCTCCTCCTCCCCCACCTCCCGTGGACCTCCACTGGCTCTAGTCACATCGCCGCACTCAGACACCCCACCCTCTCACCCCCCCACCCTCTAGCCCTTCTTCTCTCACCAGTGCGTCGGCCGCCTGTGGGAGATCGGGTCGTAATCAGCGTCCGTCTGCGTATGTGCCCCCCCCACACCCCCCCCTCCATACACTTCAGCCAGGGTGTGTTTCATCCGCCACGCACCGAGTCGCGCGGTCACCCAACTGTGCCGACACACACACACACACACACACACACACACACACACACATTCACACACACACACACACACACACACACACACACATGATTCGAATTGTTGGCCCTGGCACTTCCAGGACATGTTTGCCTTGCTCGGGGAAAGGTAATTGAATTGCGCATCTAATTCAAACCTTACCCGGGCTATTTCGAAGGCCGGCCGCGTTTGGAATCCTTTAAATGTGGCCTTTGTGCAGTGGAGAAAGGGCTCCTTATGTAGAATTCTTCTGACTTTTGACGTGAGACACTGCAAGCTGAGACCTGTATTTGTCCATGTTTGTCTGTGTGTGAATGTGTGTGTGTGTGTGTGTGTGTGTGTGTGTGTGTGTGTGTGTGTGTGTGTGTGTGTTTTGTATGTGTCGTGTGTGTGTGTGTTTGTGTCCCAAGGAGGTTGTGCATTAACCCCTCCTCCCCTTGCGTTAGGAAACTGCTAGTGTCAGCTCCTCCAACTCCCTCTCCTCTTTCAATACCCCCCCACCCCTTCTCTCTCTCTTTCTCTCTCTCTCTCTCTCACTCGCTCTCTCGTGCTCTTTTTTTCTCTCTCTCTCTCTCTTTCTCTTCTTCAAGCGCTTCTCCTCCTCCTCCGCCTGCTCTGAGGCCATCCACCGCGGCTCACTGTCTGTGGCGGACGGCTCTCCAGGGCACTCCTCGCTCGCTCGCTCGCACACTAGCAGATACGTTCAACAACAACACGGCAAAGTGGATCCAGGTGGGCCCCAGGTCTCTGCAAAACAGAGCTCTTTATTAGCGGCCCGAGCTATCTATTTTTACTGAGGCTCTGGGAGCCACATCTGGACGTCGTTTCTGCCTCCGGAGAGAGGGTTCAACAGGTTTGAGTCAATCTTAGTTTTGCCATCAACTCGTTAGGCTAATCATCGCATGGGCACCACGTGTGTTAAACGGCCGACTCATGGTCCTGCCCCTCCCGACTGTGACTGGCTGGTTTGAATATTTAATACCGACGGATGTGGGTTTTTTTCTCTCTCTCTCTCTGCCGTATCACAATGAAGAAAAGCTCCCACTCTCTTCCAAAAGATGCTTAGTTGGAACATCTGTTCGGAGTTGTGGCATACGTTAAATTATCGATTCAAGGTTGGCGGGGGCCACCCGCAGCCTCCTGCTCAAGCCATTAGGTGGATAGTGTTCAGCCTGGCTGACATGTGTCAGAGCAGGGGGGGGAAACGAGAGTTATGATGGGCAGGAGTATTATAAACTCCGGCTCGACTCAACTCCCCCCTACCCCCCCGACATGCCCCGATTTCAGCCGCCTTGCTCTGTACACCCCCCCCCCACACACACACACACACACACACACACACACACTCCAGCCCCCCCCCCCCCATCTCGCTCCCTCATCGTTGAGATGTTGAAAAAGTGCCGAGGTGCCAGTAGCAATAAAAGCAGCAATTAGACAGCAGGCCAATAGTCTCGTCCATTTATATTTTATGAAGTGCGCCGAGGGCTGAGGCAGAGTGCGTCTCAGAGATGTGTGATGATTCATTTCTCTCTCTCCCCCCCCCCCCCCCCCCCCCACGCCCTATTACCACCGTCCACTCCAGCCCACTCCAGCCCAGCCCGTCCAGTCTCATGTACCTGACTTGAGTAATGCAGTAATGCAGCTTTTCCCTGGCGCTGTCGACTGCAGTTCTTCACCTCTCCCCCCCCCCCCCCCCCCCCTCCATGTTTACACACTCCAATGTCTGTGTCAGCCATGTTCTTGTCACAGTTCTCGTGAGCCCCCCCCCTCTCCTGTTTCCTGTTTCTTTTTCCCCTGTAAATGTGGGGGAATATCCCTTCCCTACACATCCGACCCGAGACACAGTCAACATCAGAGCCTCTCCTCGCGCGCCTCCTCTCCGGTGTACAGCGTGTCAGCTTGTGGTCTGTCATGGCCGCTGTCTGAGTGAGTGTGTCTCTCTCTCTCTCTCTCAGTGTGTCCTTGACTGTCTGTTAGCGCGCCTCTGCTGACGGTTGCTAACCAGGAAGCTACACCAGGCGCGTAACTGAAGCGTTCCGTTCGCGACGCGTCAAATCCATTTTAGAAGACTGGGCTATTTTTTTTTTAATGTACGCGCCGCTATCACGTCTGGTGTAGCTACTTCCACTGATTATAGTGGAAGCTAATTGTTGCAGCAGATGCAACGCGAACGAAGCGCTTCAGTTACGCCCCTGATGTAGCTTTGCTGGGTGTGTGTGTGTGTGTGTGTGTGTGTGTGTGTGTGTGTGTGTGTGTGTGTGTGTGTGTGTATGC
>NC_085004.1:14209098-14254098 GCF_963854185.1 Sardina pilchardus
CTGGCGGACAGGCGTGTCTCCTGTGGCCGGTGATCCCGGGTCAGTATTGATCAGTGGGACTGAGTCACCCCCCCACTCCCTCCGCCTGGGGCCCTGAGGGTCCAGAGGAAGGATATTAGGGCCAGAGGAGATGGCTATCTGCTGGACGAAAACAAATAGGACTGGAGTCAAGAGTCACAAGGGGAACCTGACAGACAGAGAGAGGTGGGAGTGTGTGTGTGTCTGTATGTGTGTGTTTGTGTGTTTGGGGGGGGGGGGGGGGGTATTGCCAAATTTGGTGTGTAACATGAGCCGTGCAGGAAAGAGATGAAGCACACACACACACTCAACAGGAGAGAGAGCAGAGGGCTGACTGGTCATTGGTCAACACACCCATCCGTCAGCAGGCCGGGCAGGTGGCAGCGGGCAGAAGAAGAGACAGGTCAGACAGCTGGCCGCCGCTGCATCCTGAAGGGGAAGGGATTTCACAGGCAGGCCGCGCCAGTTTGGGCATAGATGCCCTCCTGTCTCCCCCTGTGCCATCACCTGCGCTAGGCTGCCCTCTCTCTCTCTCTCTCTCTCTCTCTCTCTCTCTCTCTCTCTCTCTCTCTCTCTCTCTCTCTCTCTCTCTCTCTCTCTCTCTCTACCCCTCCCTCTCTCTCTCTCTCTCTCTCTCTCTCTCTCTCTACCCCTCTCTCTCTCTCTCTCCCCCTCTGCTATCACTAGCACAAGGCAGGTGGCTCTCTGCTCAAGTGAGCCGTGCCAAATGGAAGCAGTGAACCGTTGGGAGTTGGACATCAGGGCGGGCGGTTAAGGTGGCTTTGTTCCCTGCAGGTGCCTTGAAATGGACGGCTATCAGTGTCCTCTAGTCCTCGTGCCTCAATGACACACACACACACACACACACACACACACTCACACACACACACACACACACACTACGGGCTATTCCCCCCCCTCTCTCTCTCTCTCTCTCTCTGGTCAGCTCTGAGCGCCGTGCTTCGGAGTTAACGTGGCGTCTCATGCAATGAGCTTACAGGAAAGTATGTCGTAGGTGACCGGGGCCCGTCAGGCTGCCGCAAATAGTAAGTAGGACACCTATGGTGCAAGCACACACATACACACTCAGACACATACACATGCTCACACACACACACACACACACACTCAGACACGTACATATACTCATGCACACACGCGCGCGCACACACACACACACACTCAGACACATACATATGCTCTCTCTCACACACACACACACACACACACACACACACACACACACACACTCCGATACATACTGTACGTACACACACACATGCTCAAACATGCACAGACACACATACACACACTCTGACACATGCTCAGATATACACACACACATGCACACTGCACAGACATACACACACTCAGACACACATGCATAAACATGCTCACACACACACACACACACACACACACGCATAAGCATGCTCAGACGCACACACATGCACACATATACACACACTCAGACACACACATACTCAGATACACACATGCCCAGACACAAACACAGTTGCCCTCTCATCTGTTTGCCTGTTATCAGTTATTTCCCATTTTGACAGAGGATTGAAATATAGCATGGCATGAAGCATTCGTCACGCTTATGAAGTCCTGGAGGCTTTTGTCATGCGGCCCACAAGTAGCCCACAGCACCTTAGAGCCCCGCCAGCTCCCGCATCAGGCGGACGAAACATTAGCCTCGGCCCAGGGACTCCATCCATACATTATTTATGAATCTGCCAAGCGCTGTCTGGCGCAGGGGCTCACGGGTAATGATTGAATTGCACACCTATTGAAACATGAGTCAGGTGATGGGGGGGGGGGGGGGTGGCATGTGAGGACAGATCTTAGAAAGAAGGGCGGGGGGAGAGAAAGGGATTGATGGAAAACAGAAAAAGGCCATGTTGCTGCTGTTAAACTAATACGGTTACGTCTATTTGGGCCAGAACTGAGAGCCCATTTTATGACACTGCGGGCCAGCCGAGCGTATTAATCACCGTCTCAGCGCAGGGGCCAGACCAGGGAACGGCCTCCAAAAGGACATGTCAGCGTTCTGGCCCCGCCGCCCGCAGCCCCGTCCCAGCGTCCCGCCGTGTGTGCAGACGGCAGCGCTCAGCGCTCAGCGGCCCCGTTAGCCTCCATCCGCCCGGAACCGACCCAGTGGGCCGGCCCATCCGTCCTCTCCTCTGCTGCGCTCCCGCTCCTCCAGCCGCCGCGCAGCATGTGGTGTCCTGATGTCCGGATGGCGGAGGGGGGGACTGGGGGGGTTGGTGTGTGTGTGTGTGGGGGGGGGGGTGGTTGCTGTTTGTCAGTCACTGACCACCGGACTGCGGTGAACTCTTGACTGACTGGGCGGACGGATAGAGGGGCCCTGTGGAGCATTGTTACAGGCAGGAAACTGTTGGGACTGCCTGACACATTTATTCTCCCCCTCCTCACATCATCTGAACATCAACCCTCCTTCCCTGCTTGCCCCCCCCCCCCTCCCCCTCCCCCTCAATGTTTCCTCCGCTCATCACTCTAGCTGTGCAGGAAATGGGTCTGTTTGTTGTTTTCCACCGATTCGGTTAAGTCGTCCCGCCTGCGTTCGGTTGTACACATTATGGAGCATAGGTTTTCCTTTTGCGGATTTCACGATTCGGAGCATGCTCTGCGAGTTATTGTTGTCATTAGTTCCCTCTCGTTTTTTTGTTTGTTTACTTCCAGAGAGATTATTCCGCTGTGCCGCGGAGCCTGTGGCTGTTGAGGGAGTTATGTGGGGTCAACTGCGTGAGCAGTAGACTCGGCGTTACGCCTTAGCCGCGATTCAAATGGTCGGGAACGCTGAGGAAATCCCTCACGCTTCTTTTTTTCGGCTCTCTTTCTTTAGCAGAGGATATGCCTGTCATTGAGAGAGAGGGCTAGAAGAACTATGTGTTCATACCATTTGTTATTTATTTATTTATTTTTCATTCATTTTCTGGAGGGTCTTCTCTTTGTATGGCCACAGACGCTGGCGGCCACTGTGTGTGAGTCACTGAGTCAGCAAACGTGAACACACACACACACACACACACACTCTTTACAGTGAGCAGTTATGGCCACTTTACATAAGGACATACAGATATGGCCAGCAGAGCTCGGAGGTCGTTACGTAAATAATATGTTTCACAAAAGGCTCTGAATGGCTGTGTGTGTGTGTGTGTGTCTTCTCGACTCACTTCAAAGTGCTGCTTCTCTGATTTCCTTCAAAGAGAAAGGGTTGGGAGGAGGAGAGGAGAAAAAAAAATTAATTGCCTTTGTTGCCGAGGCTCTTTGGAGCAGAACTACCTCTGGCATTACCTCATCGATCTCTCCTCCTGTTACTAAAATCACAGCCGCCATGATTGGCGTGGGGTGTATGGGGAGGAGTAGCAGAGATGAGGCGTGTGTGTGTGTGTGGGGGGGGGGGGGTGAGGCAGCCCGTGAAACGGCCGTGGTCCCACTGGCTTGGCAGGGAGAGATCACGGTTGCAGCAGATGCTGGAGCTTATTTTCCCTCCACAACTCCCCCTTCCTCCCCACGACAACCCTCCTCCTCCTCCCTTTTCCACTCCCCACAAAGGCTTTTTTGTCTGTTGCGCTCGGACCCTGGGGGAGCCTACCTCTGACCCTCACCTCAACTCAACAGGCTTGTGTTTCCGTTACTTTACATATGGATTATTCTAGAACCGCCCCGCCTCCCCTTTTCTTCCTCCAGTGGTTCATTAAAAATGGCCAGGAGCATGCTGAGACAATTGGCAGCTAATGTGTTTCACAGAGCCTCCGCTCTAGAATGCTTCTCTTCCCCTCCCTCCCTCTATGTTTCCCTCCCTTTCGCTCTCTCTGTCTCTCTCTCTTTTCCCCTTCTCTCTCTCTCCATCTCTCCCTTTCTCTTTCTCTCCCTCCTTCCCTGTCTCTCCCATTCCCTCTCTCTCTCTCTCTCTCTCTCTCTCTCTCTCTCTCTCTCTCTCTCTCTCTCTCTCTCTCCCTCTCTCCTCTCCCCAGTCTGCTCTGAGCACAGCCTCCACAGACGCTGCTGTTGCCTGATCCAGTAGATGGTCTGCTGCTATTTTACAGGCTGCTGGACGCTGGACAGACAAGCTCTCTTAAGCCAGCGCCTGCAGCCAGTCTTACCGAGCGTAGCATTTACATTATGTTCAGTAGATGCATCTGTTGTTTTGCATGTCAAATATATCTTTTTTTTGTAGTCGTTTTGTGTTGTGTTGGACTGTTAGTCAGGGCTTGGCATTCTCTGTGGCACCTATTTGGGGCTGTCCGTACCTGCTGGAGGTCTCCTCTGAGTCAGAGGCTAATTGCCAAATCAGCGCGCCAGCCCACGGCATGGGCAGCCTCCGTTAGGCCCCTCGCTGCTCGAACCTGTCCATTAAAGGAACATTTGGTGGCAGAAAGGGAAGGAGGGGGGGGGGGGGAGAGAAAGAAAGAAAAAAACTCCCACATCTTTTTTTTCTTCTTCTCACTCCATCTCTGTGTGAGTGTGAATGAAGTGCTATTTAAAGGTGCTGTAGCCGTCCAGCAGTTTCTCTCTCTCTCTCTCTCTTGCGCTCTCTCTCTCCCCCCACCCACCCGTCCGCCCCACGCTGTGCTGCTGAACAAAGGCCTGCCCAGGCTGGAAATCCCCCGACCGCCTGTGGGAGTGAGAGCAGCTCCAGCACAGCTCCAGCTCCAGCCCCCCAGGTACATCTGCTCCTGTGACTCATGCTCCAACTTCGCCACTGCCGATTGTGTTTTGCGCCGCGACGAGGAGTCCAATCGAGTTTTCCGATGTCACAAGTTTCCTGTTTTGCACTCACTTTTTTGCTGACTTTTTTGCCCTCCCTCTTTCTCACTCTCTCCCCCTCGCTCTCTCTCTCCCTCGCTCCCTCTCTTTCACTGGCTCTCTCTCTCCCTCTTCCCCAGGGATCAAATGACACCAGTAACCCTGCTCTCATAGGAGGGCATTCCTGTGAAAGCCATGGTTATCAAATGTACTCTCCGGCCAGACTTTTTGTTTTTTCTCCTAGTGCGTGTACAGTGAGTGAAGGACTGGCAAAACATCTTAGGTTTCCATGGTGTGTTTCTGCTGTTACCCTGTCCGTCCATGAATACAAAGGAATTAGTGTTTCTCCCCCCATACACACACACACACACACACACACACACACTTCATTTCCTCAATGTTCCACCGTGTACAAATACTGTTGAGCACTGTACAAAAGCCCTGAAAATATATAGCATGTCATTCCATACAGTCGCCACAGTGTCCGTTTCAAACAGCGGATAAATCCCCTTTAAGTAAGCCTTAATATAAACTACCATAGAACACCGAGGACAGAAAAAAAAAAACGTGTGTGTGTGTTTCATGCCATTTGACCAGAGAGACCTCTGTTTGCACTTTGCTCTGACATGAGAGCAGCCCCTCTCAGCTCTTACCAAGTGTGTGTGTGTGTGTGTGTGTGTGTGTGTGTGTGTGTGTGTGCGTAGCCTTTCCATGCCGTCCACCTCTTAGCAGTGGAGATGGCCTGACGGGCTCTGAGGGAGCCGGGTGTGAGCGGTGCGGACCGGCCGGCCTGCTGGTGTGTGAACGTGTGTGGACGGCGCGGGTGGGCAGGAGACGGTGTGAGAGTGTGAAGCTGTCGGGACGGTGATAGCGGAGCGGAGCGGGCAGGGCTGGCTGGCTGGCGCACTCCCTGGGCTACCTCTCGCTGGCCGGCAGGCGCGGGCTGGCAGCAGACATCTCGCCCACGCCGTACGCCCACTTCTCCGCCAGCCTGCTCCCGACGCGCGCCAGTCCCAACGCAAGCGGCCCCGACAGACTGCCACCCTCTGGGCTCGTTGTCCTCGTCCTCCCTCTTCCAGACGCCCGCACACTGTTTCCTCCACGTGTGTGTGTGTGCGTCAAACACGCTTTGGGTTTTATGGCCAATAAGCCAAATGATCCATTGGCTTTGGTTCACATTAATAGTTATTTTTTCCAGCCTTTGCCTTCGCAGTGGAAACCAATGTCATGTGTATCGGCAATGCAGTGTTAGACTGATGTGTCCTGTGCAGCTAATCCTGTGGTACAGTGTATAATATGGTCAGTCAACTTTATTTGTATAGCGCCAAAACAATGACATTGTCTCAAGGCTGTTTACAGAGCCTAAACTGTTATTACTTGTGACTTGGGGGGGGGGGGGGGGGGCTGGGATAGCCTGGGAAAGCCTGAGACTGTGTGTGTGTGTGTGTGTGTGTGTGTGTGTGTGTGTGGAGCTCAGTGCCTCTGGCCAGATCAGATCAGTGAGTCAGGAGTAAGTGATGTTACAACAGACAACACGTCTACTTGAGGAGGCAAAGGGGACTGTAGGTTTCAATGAATGCGCAATGGCATTAAAGCGTGATTGTGTGTGTGTGTGTGTGTGTGTGTGCCATTATGCAGAGCTGCAGTGGTGTGCTGGGGATGCAGGTGTGGACAGAGCAGTGATGATCAGGGGCTGGAGAGGCGAGGCTGAGCTGTCAGGTGAAGAGATTGGCTTCCTGGGTAGGTGTCTGACAGGCCAGACGACGACTCTAATCAGCCTGGGCCTGTCACCACCAACACACACACACGTTCACACACATCCTCTCTCACACACAGACACACACACACACACATCCTCTCTCTCTCTGTCTCTCTCTCGCACACACACACACACACACCCTCTCTCTCTGTCTCTCTCTCGCACACACACACACACACACACTCACGCTCGTAAACACACACCCATGTTAGCACACATCCTTCTCTCTCTCTCTCTCTCTCTCTCTCACACACACACACACTCTCTCACTCGCAAACACACAACCATGTTCATAAATATCCTCTCACATACAAAAATATAAATATATGTATGACTCTCTCTCTTTGCCTCTTTCTCCCTTTCACTCTGACACAGACATACACAATCTCTGAGAGGGAGAAGGGAGAGGCAGCCAGGTGCAACTTCAGTCTCAGGGGAGTTGTCCATCTCTCTCTTTATCTCTCTCCCTCTCTCTCTCCCTCTCTCTCTTTCTCTCTCTCTCCCTCTCTGTCTGGTCTGCAGTCCTCTCTCCTTGGCTGGACTGTTCCAGTGTCTGACTAATTGAATAAACGTGATGCGACCCCGGTGTTTGATGCGTGTGGAATTTACAGGGCACTTGGCCGACATGGCCGACCAGTGAGACTCTGGCACTGACGGAGTGCTGATCTGATAGCATCTGGGAGTCAGAATAACAAGCCACAGGGACGCGCACACACACACACACACACACACACACACAAATATGCCCTGAACCCAGGTCAAAGTACACAAAAGCCACTGACATTTATAGCCAGTGTTTATTTTAGTCCCATTCTATATAAAACTACCATTTTGGAAAAACAAGCAGCAGAGAGGCAGCCCTGGATGGCTCCGGTCCCCGCTGCACGCTGCACGCTGAACGCGAGGAATTTTAAAGGCGGGATGACATCATGGCCGTCCTCCACGCTCTTTAAATGCATCAAGCTGCGGGACAAGCCATGAGATCACTGAACCTCCCGGCTCACTCGGAGCTGTGAATCGAAATTACCGCCAGACATGATTTGTCATAAAAATGAGCTGTTTCCTCTTCGATGCCGTGTATTTTCTCTGGCAATACCATTATGCTCTTGGCCGGTGGCCCGGGACTCATTTAAAGTTGGTTGTTGTGGCCCAGGGCCCCCCGGGCGTTGGTATAGGGGGGCCCAAGCGAGAGGATGCACGGGGCAAGAGAGTGAGTCAGGCTTCGGTCGGTGGCTGGCTGGCTGGCTGGCCTCCCTGCCTTCTCTGTGTGCGACTGGTGCCAGGGAGGGAGTTGCCACCCTAATTGACCTCAGGACATTAGATAGATTGGACGGCAGCATGGCGTGTTGTGGAGAGGGAGGAGCGGGGTGGGAGGTGGGGAGGAGGGGGTCTCTGCTCGTCCATTAAGGAACCACAGCAGTTTAGAAGACTGTGTGCCAGTGGAGCTGCACAGACACACAGACACCGCGCTGCAGCAGCCGCATGAACAACAGAGAGGAAACAGCTCCGCTTGTGTTCCAATAAATAAACAAGTAAACTCGCAACAAATCCAAAAAAGAAATGGCACCGTTTCGTTTCACTCATCATTAAGGCCACGTCTGGTCTTTCTTTCTGGTTGTAGACGCTCGCAGACTAATGCATCTGTAGACTAATGATCGCTCTTGAGTCCTTTCATGGGACCACAGTCCCAAAAAACAAAATATCTGCCCATGCTGCCTGGCTGTCTTTGTGCGTGCCAGGCGGGCAGTGAGCTCGTGTGGTCTGCCGGGGTGCCATAGACTGTTTATGTCACAACCTTTGTGGCTGAAATACATTTTTGAACCAGCCCGATGGGCTGACAAGTCCTTTCATCAGCGGAGGAAATGGTGTCCTGTCATCCTGGAAGCATAAAATATCCTGCTGTCATTTCCCATCATGCCGTCTGTCTGGCGCGCTGAGAGGAAGGCGCCCTTAAATTCACTCCAGCACACACTCCACTAAACTCACACACACCGCCACTCTGCTGCTGGATTGAGACTACAGCGTCTGTGTTTACAAGTCTTTGCAGTCTTTCAGGGATTTTTAAACACGCGTATTGCCAGTCCTTAAAGTGCTATCCAGATGTGTTCCTGAGGTTTCTAAAGAAAACATTCCCTGTTTTATGTTCATACTTTCTCCCCTGCTATTAATATTTAAAGGGAAGGGCAGAATGCCCGGTTACGTAAAGGTATACTTAAACGGAATGGTTCATATATTGATCTGTTTTGTCCCAAGCGCACTCAGTGTATAATGTCCGTTTAGTGGCATGTTTCATGATCCGTGCAAACATAAGTTCATGACCCGTCTTAATACATTTTCCCCATCTCTCACCTGCTCAGCCTCTTCCCACAACAGACACACACATACTGTACACACACACACACACACACACAGAGAGAAAACACACACTGAGTGACATCATCCTCATTGCTGGGCAGAGCTCAAAGCCAGCCCTGGAGTCTGCCTGGTTTCTGTGACATCAGTCTCTTCGCACGTCGTAAATCACGGGGGTGTCCTCAGCGCAGACGCTGTGGAGATAGCAGCACGGACCCTGGGATCTCACGAGCGCCCCACCCCCACCCCCCACACACCAGTACCCTTCAGCTCACCTCACTGATACCCTCTGAGGGTCACCCGCTCACAGACGCCTCAGGGTCATGTGACATCTTTTACGCCCCCCCCCCCGCCCCCCTTCTCTCCCACTCCCACTCATTGATTGTACTTGTCAAGAAGCAAATGGTTTGTAAATTGATGCAGATTTCCCAGACGGTTTTAAAACAACAACAACAATAGGGTCTGTCGGATACAGACTTGCTTTGATCTCATTCCAAGCGCAGTCGGTCTGCAAAGTTTAATAGGGTTCTGCGCTGTGCCGGCCGGATATGTGTTATTTTCTGGCGGAAATCATAGTGGTGGAAGTGGTCTTGTGAGAGCAGCGGTCTTGCATTGATCTAGATCGAGGGTAAATGCCTCAATTTGCTGCCTTGTTCTCCCTCCTCCTGGCTGGGGCGGCTTCTTCTTTTCTTCCACAAATTAGATTTTGAACCCATCAGTTAGATTTGATTTAGGATGTAAAGACCTAAGGGCGCTTATTTTTCGTGGCTCTTAGTTTGAGCACCTACTAGTTTCCCCCTGATCTGCAATCAATTTGTTTGCAGTGTGCAACTTGAGGGAGTAATTGTCCAGGCGAGATTGCCAGGGCCAAGACCAATGCCGGCTAGAGTTAAATAAATGAGTTCTCCCGACCAGCCCAATTATGTGGTCCGAAAAAGGGAAATATTTTCCATGTTACTCACTCTCCTTCACGTCTCTCACCTCCCCAGTCCCTTCCAGTCACAGGTTCCTGAGACGAACCCACACTTTTTTCTATCTCTTTTTTCCCTCAATTTCCCTCTCTCCTCTCCCTCCCTCTCCCCCTCTCTTTCTCTCTCTCCTCTCCCTCTCTCCCACTCTCCCTCTCTTTCTCTCTCTCTATCTGTCCCTGCATGGCAGTGGCTTAATGTTTGCCCTATCTGTCTGTACACCCACACAATTACATCTCTGTGATTCTGCCCTTCTTTGTTAAGTGCACTGAATATGTTATCTCAACGGCCGCTGCATAAGTAATATTTTTCTCTGCACGGCGAAGTGAAGCAGGCTGTGCATATCAAAGAGTGGCTTGTACTTTGAGTGCCATTGAGCCATCTAATCGTTTTGTTTGGAAAAAAAAACTGCGGCGCATTGTTCGTCCGTCCGTCCGCGTGGTGTGTTTTGCGTATGCTTCCCTGTTGACAGACTCCCCAGCATGGCAAATGCCGGCTCGTTTCCTTTGCATGTGTGCAATAATTGTTCGACAAATGGGTCGTTTGCCAAAACAAATAGCGGAGCGGGATGGAGCGCCCAGGCAGCACATCTGCAGACGGCATGCCCCCGCGCGCTCAAGTGACAGCTCCGGCTTCCTCCGCGCCTGTGAGAAACTCCTGCTTTTGGACAGAGAATGAACTCTTTTTCTTCTCTCTCTTTTTCCCCCCCCTCCCTTTGTTCCATCCGTGGCCCTTCTCCGTCTGCACGCTTGTCTGCCCAATCTGGTGTGAATAGGGGGGAAAAAAGCACAGCAGCATTTTACTGGCAGGGGAGTAGGCCTCCCATTCCAGAAAAAAAAGGGGGCTAGTTTTATGTTTTTTCGATTCCTGTCATCTGTAATTGGAACGGCTAGTTTTCCGAGTTGCTCTTGCGTGCCGGTAGCTGGTTCTGGCACTTTCCGCCCTCAGCGCCTGATAAACGCTCTGGAGAGCCCAGTGGCCCAGTGAGCCGGTATTAGTGGCGGCCAACCACAAACGTCGGCACGCCATTTATCAGTGGCCCTGTTCGTGCCACTGAGAGGTTTTGAGCCAGTGGGCTGACCACGACCCCAGCCAGACTGCCCACTCCTCCTGACCCTCTCTTCTCTGACCTGTGAGGCCACGTGAGAGTGCTCAGAGCTCTTTTGTGTGAGAGAAAGAGAGATCGAGAGACAGAGAGATAGAGAGAATGAGAGAGCGAGAAAAGAAAGAAAAATAGAGAGAGATAGAGAAAGAAAAAGAGAGAGAGAGAGTGCTCTTCTGGTAAGGGCTGTGAGGTCACTGCCCACACCCACCCCACATCAGGGACTCCTATCCATCACCCTCCACCCTCTCCTCCTCCTCCACCTCCTCCTCCTCCTCCTCCTCCTCCGTGACTGAGTGAGTGAGTGTGCGCTCTGATGTGGAGTTAGTGGACGCTCCCTAGCACGGCTGCTGGCCCCCCTGCTCATCCCCTCGTGTGTTACGAGATGGGAGTAACGCTGTGATGAGGTGAGGAAGAGGGCCCGAGCGTCTTTAACGCTCCTGGAGGAAGAAGAAGAAAACGAACAGGACGTTCAGATGCATGCAGGACTGTTTGACCACGGAAGTGTTGGCTGTCGTGAATGGCTCAGAGGGAGAGGAGGAAGAAGAGGAGGAGGAGGAGGAGGAGGAGGAGGAGGAGGCAGGGCTGTGGATGGGTCCCTGCTCCTTCTCCACTGCCAGAGCCATTAGCATGTTGCCCAGGGCTGGGCTGGTCCCCTCTGCTCGGTCGGATGAGTGAGGGAGTGGGCGTGAGTGTCAGCGGTGAGCATGTCTTTTTTCCCCCCTCGGCACCGCTCGAAAAAAACACAAACACACCTGCACACAGAGACTGAGGAGGCTGTTCCCAACACAGCCGCTCCTCCTGTCTCCTTCTCCCTGATGGACTCAGCCTATCCACCCACACACACACACACACACACACACACACACACACACACATTCCCATGGTTCACTGCCAAATAGACAAATGCAGGGATTGAGGGGAAACCTAAGAGACAAGGGAGGCGAAAGCAAGGGAAACAGAAGGCAGTTAGCACATTTCCACTTCTTGTATTTTCTTCCTGCCCACATGCACCCGGCTCCCGCAGCATCCATTTTAAACAAATAATCTAAATCATCTTGGTTTTTTTTACACCCTAAGTGTACTTTGGCAATCTCGGCATGCCGCCTGTATTGTATTTTTTAAGCTGTGAGCTCTTGTCAGCTAATGTCATAATCCATTTCATAAGCAGCTAGTGGCGGAGCCGAGCGGAGCAGAAAGGAGTCCAATCAGCCTGTGGGTGGAGGGTGCGCTGAGCGGCAACAAAAGGCCTCGTGTGATTTCACCGTTTCTGCCTCTGGCCAAATAGGGAGGGAAAAAAATGCAGGCTATGTTCTTTATCCTATTTATTCACATCCTTTATTTATTTTTATTCATTTTCTCTAAACTCATCTGAGCCTGGTGTTGGGTCTCTCGGGATCCGGTTGGCCACTGTGAGCCTGTGTGTGTGCAGGACTACTGTATGTGTGGGCCAGGGTGCTGAGAGAGGATGTAACAGAGAGAGAGAGAGAGAGAGATAAAGAGAGAGGGGGGCTTGCGGATCAAGACTGGCTCCCCATGGCTGATGACGTCCTCCCCCCCACCACCACCACCACCACCGCCACCACCACCACCACCGTGCACTTAGAGAGGCGCAGACAGTGCCAGGTTGAGTAGCCAGAGGCAAATGGAAGGATGGTACGGCGTTTAAACAACCTTAGAAGAGAAGGTGAGTGGTGTAAACAAAGCAGACCGACAGGTCTAAGGACAGTGAGAGATCGGGAACATCCTGTTATCACAACGTCCCCCCTCCTGCTGCTGTTGCCTGTACAGAGCACAGCTCTATATTACATCTCACAAAAGGATATGTGCCATGTGTTGTGATGGACTGCAGACTCGACCACCCGTGCTTCGCAGCCAAAGTCTCTCTCTCTCTCTCACACACACACACACACACACACACACACACACACACACACATAACACATATTGATGCAGCCCACTGCGGTGCCCGACGCCTCCAAACACACTCTATTACAGTGTCTCCAGTGATTTGTCTGCGGAGTTTCTGCTGATATTGATCCAGCCATGACAGGTGTACCTTCTGAGTGCATCGGGGATGGCAGATTCTGCTATTATGTTTGTTGCCAACAGGCTTCGATGTTGTTGAGTTCCCCCCCCCCCCCCTCTCGCTCTCTCTGTCTCCCCCCCGCCCGCCCTCCTGCCTCAAATTGTCTCAGTGACTCCGACGGCTCAGATCCGTGGCTAATGGGCGCCGCAGTCATAACTACAGCTGGGGCCCCCTCTTTACCCGAGGTGATAATCATGACAGAGGATGCATGGTGATTAGGCCATGTGATCAAATGATGCAATATTAATAACAGCGCAGGATGCTTTTTCATACAGACAATTTTCTGCTGAAGGTGTCTGCAGGCGAGGCGTGTGTGTGTGTGTGTGTGTGTGTGTGTGTGTGTGTGTGTGTGTGTGTGTGTGTGTGTGTGTGTGTGTGTGTGTGTGTGTGTGTGTGTGTGTGTGTGTGTGTGTGTGTGTGTGTGTGTGTGTGTGTGTGTGTGTGTGTGTGTGTGTGTGTGTGTGTGTGTGTGTGAGGCGATATTGATTCCTAATGAATGTGTGTGTGTGTGTGTGTGTGTGTGTGTGTGTGTGTGTGTGTGTGTGTGTGTGTGTGTGTGTGTGTGTGTGTGTGTGTGTGTGTGTGTGTGTGTGTGTGTGTCAATGAGAGTGTGCATGTTCCTCATCACCAAACAGCAGGACGGCTCAGCGTGAGCGCCACTGACCCTGCGGCAGTCACAGGTCAGCCATTAAAGGAGAAATAAAGAGCGCCATTCATCGGAGCACTGCCCGGCGCACAGCGCAACACTGTAAACGGGCAGAGCCAGCGCTAATAGCCCGCTGACCCCGTATTTTTATTTCAAACCGCCATCTTTTTTTTTTTTTTTTTTTCACGCACAGGGACACCAGGGCTTGAGGAGGGAAGAGGAGAAAAAGAGGCAACCTTTCCGAGCTGTTAAATTCCTGAGTAGTTTATAGCCCAGTCTAATAGGGCCGGTCTGGAGAGGTGTCTGAGAGGAGAGGTGAGGCGAAGAGGAGAGGCGAGGAGAAGAGAACAGAGGAGAGGACAGAGGAGAACAGGAGAACAGAGGAGAGGAGAGGAGAGGCGAGGGGAGGACAGGACAGGCAAGGCAAAGGGAGGGGAGAGGAGAGGAGGGGAGGAGAGGCAAGGTGAAGAGGAGAGGAGAGGAGAGGAGAGGAGGAGAGGAGAGGCCGGGACATGGCGAGCCACACAGGGACTCCGAGTCACCGCTGACATATTTTACGCTGTAGAGATATTCCAGCTCTGCTCCAGTTGGCACAGCCCCTGTGCTGGCACAGGGAGAGAATAGGGGAGCAGGACTCGCCCAGCCCTGCAGCACACGGACTTGCCTGAGTGGCGTTAATCATCAGGTGCCCGGCCCGCGATGATGAATCTTTAGTCTCCAGGCACACGAACCTTCTTTGTCCTGCTCTCTCTCTCTGTCTCACTCTCTCACTCTACCCCCTCCTCCCATCTCCCTCCTTCATTCACTTGAAACCGTGAATGATCTAGATAATGACCTTGACGGGTTACTAATCCTGGAGAGAGAGAGATGCCCAGCCTGCATTTAGTGCAGCAGTTTTTTTTTGTTGTTGAGGAGTGTGGAGATTTTGGCAACACTCCCCCTGCTGGACAACATCAGAACAGCATCTCGCCAGACATCACCCCACCCAGACGGCCAATTCACTGTTTATGTAACAGCAGGACACGCCGCTAATCCAGCATTAATAATACCTGATGCAAATATCATCTTATCAGACAGTGTCTCTCCCCATCGCCACCTAATGCTGGTCCTTTGCAAAACAACAGAGTTGTCAGAACCTTCTAGAACAATTGGAAATGTAGATCAGTTGCAATGCAATCTCATTCATAGCACCCCAATCCAAGGATCCTGTCTGACAGTGCAGCCGGCCAGCGTTGGGGTTGGAGTATGAATGCAGATCGTCTGATCCCCATATTATGAGTCCATGAGCAGCATTAAGGGGCATTATCCATCCACGGTATGCATGCGGCGTGGATTAACCATCATTTCGCTTTCATTTGGCTCGGGGGGCGCGCCGCGGGCCAACCGGGAGCAGGCTCTGTGATGAGGGCGGCCAAGGGCTGTTATCAGATGTAAAGTGCGCTGGGGGAGTGACCCACATGTGGAGAACAGGGCCGTCATTCAGAGCCAGACTGCCCCTGCCTAGCCCTAGCCCTGCCCTGCCCAGCCGCCGCAGCTCAGCTCCGCTCCGCGCCGCTCCGCCGGGGGAGAGAGAGGTGGGGAGTCGGGCCTCGCCTTCCCCCTGGCTGCCCTTCCAGGCAGCCAATCAATGGCGCCCGGAGTCAATGGAACTTAAAATCTGATCCCCATCAGTCCGCACTGCTGCAGAATGGGAGGGGGAGGGGGAGGGGGGGGGAGGTGGCAGTGGTGTGGTGAGGTGGGAAGAGGAGGGGGGGAGGGGGGGGACAGGGGATGAGAGACGCTCCTTTGAAATTATACAACCTTTACTGCTCTGTCTCCCCTCCCCTCCTTCTCTCTCTCTCTCTCTCTCTCTCTCTCTCTCTCTCTCTCTCTCGCCGTCTTTCTCCCTCCCTCTCCCTCCCTCTGCAGCACATAGCTAGCCGAGTCCTACCTCCCTTTTTTCCACTGCCGAAATGAGCCGCAGCAGCCAGCAGCCAGCAGCCACCGAATTGCAGCACATCTGAGGAAGGAGGGAGAGAGAGGGAGGCGGCTGGTTAATTTTAGTGGCTGACCCAATTCCATGCTGAATGAAATAAAAACATATACAGCATGGTATTTATTTATACATTCTCTGCCAAAAACATTGCCTGAGGCTCCATCACTCCAAAAAAGCTAAATGTGTGAGCAGCTTCATTACCCCCCCCCCCCCCCCCAAATTTATATATTTATACTTTTAAATATATATGTGTGTATGTGTGTGTGTGTGTGAGTGTGTGCGCAGACAGGCAAAGTTGCTGTGTTACCTTAGTTACTGCTGCTGAATTCCCCTAAGTGTTCCATGGTTTGTTTATTGTACTTTAAACCCGGGCTTGACACTGGAAATGCCTTGTCTCCTGCGTGAGCAATGGACTTCGCTCCACTGCCTCTCATTTATGTTCCTGAGAAAAAAAAGAAATATGTGTACAGTTTGGTGATTGCTGAGAGCCTTGGTGATTGTTTCTGAAATGTGCATAATTCATAGCCTACTTACAGTAATAGGGTCTTAAAAGACATTTGGTTTTTGGCTTTGGCTTCGAGGTCTGATGAAAGGTAACCTTTGTTGGCCCACAGGAAGAGTCCCTCGTTTATATAAACTACTGCAATAATATCTTGGATGTTTGTGGTATTTGGTTATTTGCAGTTATAAATAGGGTGGAGTCAATATGTGTGTCACCGAGTCAATATTGTTTTTTCCTGTAACCATTATATCTGCCAGTCTCTTCTTATCTTGCCAGTGGTAATTTCTTTTCTCTCACAAAAACTCAGATCACATTGAGCTTATCGCCATCATTCTCCATGGAAACACTATACTAATTTTAAACTTGTTTATATCTTAGACAGTGGATTCGACTGTAAACATAATCAACCAGATATGTGCCACTGATAACAGCTACCAGCACCAGTGAGACAGCAGTGATTCTTCTGAGGGTTCTGTCAATTGCTCCAAGGGAGGAGGCCAGGACTCCTCACCCACCCCACAAAGGGCAGTTGCTCAAGTGATGTGTGAGAGGCTAATGTGTGAACGTTCCTGCAGCCATTTGTCCATGCCGGCTCGGGGCCGCAGACAAGGGTTATATCACTTCCTCCTTCCCGGCGACACACGCACGGCTCTAACTAGGTTCAAAACGGTGCGATGTGGGTGCTTGTTTCGCATTCGGCAGGACAAAGGCCGGATTCATACCTCCCAAAGTTTCTGACTCAGCTAGCATCCCCCACCAGCACCGCGCTGCTAACCCTCCTCACCGCTCCCCATCCCCCAAGTGAGCGGTGCAGTAAATTAGGAGGTTGTTTTAATGCAGGCCTGGCTGCTGGGATTAGGGCTAAACCTCTCTGCTGTCAGTTAATAGGAAGGTACAGCACAGTTGGTGGGGTTGGTGTCTTGTAATCCTCTCCCCCTAAACACACATGCACTGGCTTCCACACACACACACACACACACACACACACATTGGCCTTATCGCTTCCTCAAAATTCGGCACTGTCTTCTCACACATCAGGGCAGGATGACGGTGCCAGCTAGTTCGGGAGCCCAGTGGAGCAGAAACAAAAAAGGTGTGGTTGGCCCTCTCTGCATTATCCATTGGCTGGCCGGTGCCAGTCTCTGGCTCACGCAAGAAGTCTGGGGATGATGACTTAATGTTTATGTAAAGTGCCTTTAGCTGAAAGCTGGCCAGGAGCTGAGTGTGGCGTGAGTGCTCTCAAAAGCGCCCCTGATAAATGCTGCTGAGGTAAGGCGTTCTCTCCCCCGCCCGTCCACGCCAACCCACCCCACCCAGCTCCTCCCAGCGTCCCCATCTCCTAAATCCCCCCCCCCCCCCCCCCCGTGTTTATTCTGGGATCGTGTTTATTCCTTTTTAGCCACGAGGCTGGGTTTCCCTCTTGGCTGCTTTTCGGGAGCAGAGTGGAGCGGAGCAGAGCGTTTCGGGGAAGGTCACTTTTAGGTGGGAGGGAAGATCCGCAGCTCGACTCGCCTTGAATGAGCCGCTCGCTCCGGGAAGCGCTGAATTAGGAGTGACAGACAGGGGATGGGGTGGGGTGGGGTGGGGCGGGGGTGAGGGCTGGAGGGGAGGGGGGGGAGAGGGGGCAAGCGAGAGAGAGAGAGAGAGGTGCATTGTGGGCCGGCTGCTCCAGCTGTCCTGCCGCTGTGCTGCATGGTTTCTTCAGGCGCCTGGCAGGCAGCCAATCAGGGCCGACGGAATCAGTGCCACTTCAGTTCAGTGTGTCAGCGCGGGCGGCAGGAGGAGGGAGGGAGGGACGGAGGCGGGGTGACAGGGGGTGGGGAGGGGTTGGTAGGCGGCTCTGCTCTCCGCATCCCACCTGCAGACGCGTCCTGCGTCACTGCTGCTGCTGCTGCTGCTGCTGCAGTGGCAACAGAGATGGCCTCGTTCACCCCATCCTCTTCCTCTTTCTCTCTCTCTTTCCCCATACCCCACCCCACACACAGACCCACAATCAATTCACAAGCCAGGGAGCGCCGGCTCGTTTTTCAGCCGCTGTTGCCCAAACAGACAGCAGTGCTTCAGCATGCACGAAACATGCCATCAAGCTCAGAGCAACGAGCCTATTACTGTATAATGTGAGATATCCCCCAGCAGTCAAACAAGATGCTTTGTTTCTGTGCTATTTTATTGCCCCAATAAGTGGCAGTGATACAGTGTAGTAAAAAAAGCATATTCAATTACAGTGTTTCTCAGCACTGTCTTTGTAAACTGCCTCCCTGTGCAGACAAAGAACTAGAGCCAGGCTGCTCTCGTTCTCTCTCTCTCTCTCTCTCTCTCTCTCTCTCCTTCTCCCTCCCTCCCTCCCTTGCTTATTTTTTTCCTGCTCCCCGCTCTTGGTTAGAGTAAGATGGGATGAGGTCAGACTATCCAAACAGGGCTGCTTTGGTGGCTCTCCACTCTGCTCGAGTCGCGGCCGTTCCCGACTGCCCAGTTTCCTGTGACCTCGGGGGCCGTCGTGTCAGTCAGTCGGCAGCTCAGGGCAACAGATTTAAGCCTCTCAGCGCTGGCCACGACCAGTTCCTCCACAGACAGCCCAGGCCGGCCCCGGCCCCTGGCCCCGTCCGTTCGCACACAGACAGGTCTGGGTCACGCTACGCTAAGCTCCTCGTCTTCTCATTAGCGGGCCAGGCAGGTAATCGCGTCTAAGCAGCTGGTTAACTTCTAATGCCAAACAGCAAATATCAGTTACAATGCATCAGCCGCCCCATGCCAGAGGAAGACTTTGCAGTACAACAAAATGAGCAGTGAGGGCTTACAGCAGGCGAAGCACGCCCCAGAGTATTTTCCATAGAGCAGAGGCTTAGCTTAGGCTGGCTAATTGGAGGATACTATCAGACAGATTTCCTGTGCTGAATGAGAAACAATTCTGCCGCAGTGATTTTTAATGTGGAATAAAATAAAACATGCCCACTGCTTGTAAACCCGTTGCATTACGGAAAACCAGATACTGTTTACATTTATGAGGCACATTCTATATATTTTACACCTTTATATATGTATTATGAATGAATTATATGCATTATTATATTATACATTTATCAAACACACAAACTCACAGGTTTAGGATAAGATGAAATGGCCATTATTTAAACCTTATTTCAATCTGCCCCTAAAAAGCCAAGTGGAACATTAGTGTGATATACACTTCATGTGTCGCAGCTATGGAGAACTGCAGAACATCCAGCTATTTACTGTCTGTGTTATGATGGTTCTTTCTCCCTTTATTTTATATCACTGGATGTCATAAAACGTTTCAGCTGCGCGGCGAGCATTTTAACAAGAAAAACATGTGCTCATAAAAGTCATGTCATTAAGATGACCACTGCTATTCCATATGGGCAGCAGAAAATACACCAGGCCTGCTCTGGGAGGCTGACAGTGACTGACGACGTCCAACCGCTTGTTTCCAGTCTGCAAACATCCAGCTTTTTAGTCAGACCAATGCACCGTTTTGCTCCAGAGGGACAAAATATCCTGGGGATTAACACTCAGAGTAATAGTCAGAACCCCTGGAACACTCCACTTCATGTAGCACACAGGCTCACATATGACGGGCTAATTAATAACATGCATTTGGGAACAAAGAGCGTTCTCTCTGTTTTATGCACCATATGTACAAATTGGTGCTTACAGGCAAATTGGTGATGACATTTCTATTGTGCGCATACATAAGCATGTATGTTAGACACTGAGCCATTTGGTGAAGCTACAGTGAGCAATTGTGTTGTTTAGTATGTAGTATGTTTTATGGGTAGTACATACAACACAAGACTTGCCAAGTTGGAATAGAACTAACGTGAGGGGGGAAAGTGAATGTATACGTGTTGCATCAAAGAGGTGTACAATTTGAAATACACTTTAATGTTACACAAAGGATATTAGGCTACTCAATGTTACGAGCAGCAACATGTTTCTTTGTATTACCAAATCTCAAGGTGCCAAATTACACAGCATACATTTTCTTTCCTGCCTTTGTCATTAAATACCCTACACCCTGTGTAGAAAATCATTTAAAAAAAAAAAAAAATGACAGATAATTTAACACAATTTTCATACTTCCATTATAATATAGATTTGGGCTCCAAAAAAAAAAGATTTCTGAATGAGAATGAGCGGTACATCTCACGTTCTCAGGTCTAAAGGAGTTAGTATTAGCATACCTATTGTTCCCCAAAACTGAGGTGACAAAGCAAGTGCTTCTCGTCTCAATGCCTCTGAATTGGTTTGAAATTTTCTTTGTGTGAGAGAAGCAGATTCCCCTCCCCCATACAACCCTCCAGTATGACCACAATGGGTGCCTTTGCCTCTAGATGCAGTTGCTTTTTGGGAGAGCTTCAGTATACGCACCTCCACCATGGCCTCAACATTTACATGCCGTCCAGCACCACAAACGAATCATGTCATGTCATTTGCTTGCCTATTGTTGGTGACACATCACCTCATATTTTTTTCAGACCAGAAAACAATATATTATTCCGCTTCATGACAAAGTAGGCTACAAGCTCTTCTTGTTGTACACTGACATGACATCTTCGATTATATGGAGGTGGGCCTGATCAGATTAAAATGTAGAATAAACAATAAAAAACACACCATTTTATTGTTATATTTCTCTGATATCAGCCTTACTAAAGAGCTCATTTTCTTTTACACCTTAGCAGTTAAACCAAAAACTGTTTACCTTGAGTAGGCTAGGCTACTGCATTTGAGTAGGACCTGTGGTAGATGTAGAGTACGTTTTGAATTGATCGAGACCCTTTTGTCAGCTGCCCCTGTCCACTGGTGTAAACATCCTGAGGAAATGAGAAGTGTTTGAACACAACAATTACCTGTTAGTTGTTTCAAGTTGCTGAGCAAGAGGGGAGGAGAGTCTGATGTCATTTGGCAAATGCCGTGTACGAGTCAACTAAATAGATAAAAAGGGAGAGCCAACTACTGTCATAAAGCGCGTGGTCATAAACCAGCGCTTATGTTGAAGAGGGACTTTCAGACCCGTGCTCTGGAAGGGGAGAGAGAGGGAGAGAGAGCGAGGGAGGGAGAGAGCAGAGGAAACTGCATTCATCACAAACATCAAACAAAGAGCACATGTCCGGGCATGTTAGCAGACATTTGTTCTTTACTTGAAATCGATTTATCTACGTTTGTAAATCTATTTATCTTGATATCAAGATGCCTTACTATATTTTAAAAACAACAAAACATAAAATATTCCATTCTAGATTATATGAAATTGCAGATGAAGGCTAAGTCTAGCCATGCCTACGCAACAAGATATCTTCAGGACCTGTAGTTCATGGTGCTGATCAGAAGTAAACATTACGTCATGCGAATATTAATATGTAGGTTACATAGACTATTCTTACAGGTTATTCTGCAGTGTTATGACACGGTAGGGCCAAACGCACATAGGATACGTTATAATGTAAAGACCTCCACAGAGCGTATAGGTTACACATTGTAGGGCTCATTGATAGTAAGATACTGATTGAAAATCAATTATCACCTCAAAAGCTGAGCATGTGAGACACAATGCAACAAAGTATCTTCTCTACAAGAAATATCAAGGTAAACAGTAACTATACCCAACAAAATGTATTTCTGTAACAACTTAGAGGTATGTTGCTAAATTGTAAAAAATTAACTCCAGTCATAGAAATTGTCTATCATGGTTTAATTAGACAACAAAGGAGGGAGGGAGTAGGGGACTGGATGCTTAGCCGGTAACCTCCCATCCACCTAGTTCTGCCCAATCAGACCTGCGCATGCAAATAGCAGCAGCGCCGCACCGTCCCTGCCCAACCAGTGACGTCATTCGCACATATCCCCCAGTAGTGCTGTCTGGTTGCAGCAAGTCAGACAGAAAACAGAAAAGAGCTGAGTGAGCCGGGGAGGGGCCCTTTGAAGGAATATTGCCACCGCCGGCATTCCAACAACTCAGTAGGCTACTTCGGAATACGCATACTGTCCGTCCGCAACAATCTAGGAGCTGGGCGCAGAGATCGTCCGCACAGGTCGGACTGCACTGATTTTTAACTGCCTGGAGAGGAGAAGCACTGATTTGCACCAGTGGCTTGAAACCGGTGTCCCCTCTCTCTCCCTGCTCAACCCTGCCCTCCTTCCGTAGTTCTTTCCCTTTGTCTGATCTCCCTGATCCCAGAGACTGCAAGATCTCTAAAGATGCCTAGTTCGCTCTTCGCCGACATGGAGAGGAATGGGAGTAACCAAGGGGACGCCTTGGACGACCAAAGAGCCCTACAGATAGCACTGGACCAGCTTTCGTTGCTCGGTTTGGACAACGACGAAAATTCAATGTATGACAATGAGCCGAGGAAAAAGAGCGTGAACATGACCGAATGTGTCCCAGTTCCTAGTTCAGAGCACGTAGCTGAAATCGTCGGCAGACAAGGTGCGTAGTCTACAACACTCTTTTCTTTCACCTCATTTGTGTTAGTCCTTGACTTGCGCTGTTGACGCGTTTTAGGCTACTGTTAGATTTGGCTTTTGTTATGGGACAAGACGTGTCCATGTGCGCAGACACCATAGCCTATATTTTCCTCTGCATTACCCTCGCACTCAACAACAAAACAAAGACATAGCGGAATAGTGCCTTAGCACGCAGACAGTGCAACTGACAGGACTAGAACAGTATCAACTGGCTTTCCTCTTCCAATGTCATATTATATCATCCTGTCCCACTTACTATTCTGAGTCAACAAAAGCAATTTCATAAGCATCATTCTTTTTCGAAGCTGGAGTAGGCTACTAATTGACTGCTGTGTCGTAGGGATGGCATAGTCTACAAAAGTTATACGATATTAGGGAAAACAGTAGTTTTTTTGTAGCATCGGCATTTCTGTAAAAACCTCATCTTATCGTTGAAGAATTGCATTTGTTATGTATGTGTGGACGATGCTAAACAGTTTATGCCTTTTGGAAAGCCACGGAACATGATGAATTCTGCATGCATTTTTTTCCTCGGTGCTATTTTTGACCTGACTGCTGTATGTCATGTAGCTGGGCATGTGGTTTGAATTTGTGCACTGAAGAAATGACTGAATTGTTGTTCTGGAATATCTGATTGCTCTAGCTTTAAAACACTTTAGAGTTACACATGTCAGCTTGTTAGGGCACTAGTGTCGAGTCTTTAAACCCCACCTATACTTACAATTATCTTCAATGTTTTATTCTAAATATAGGTTGCAAAATTAAAGCCCTGCGAGCAAAGACCAACACCTATATCAAGACTCCAGTGCGTGGGGAGGAACCAGTCTTTGTTGTGACAGGCAGACGAGAGGATGTAGCAATGGCTAGGAGGGAAATCATCTCTGCAGCAGAGCATTTCTCCATGATCCGAGCCTCTAGGAACAAAAACAGCACCCTGAATGGGAGTGGCACTGTCCCCGGGCCGCCCAACCTTCCCGGGCAGACCACCATCCAGGTGCGGGTTCCCTACAGGGTGGTGGGATTAGTGGTGGGACCCAAGGGGGCCACCATCAAGCGGATCCAGCAGCAGACGCACACCTACATCGTCACGCCCAGCCGAGACAAAGAGCCGGTCTTCGAGGTCACGGGCATGCCGGAGAACGTGGACCGCGCGCGGGAAGAGATCGAAGCACACATCGCCATGCGCACCGGGGGGCTCATCGAGCTGACCGACGAGAACGACTTCCACGCCAACGGCACGGACGTGGGCTTCGACCTGCACGGCCACGCCAGCCTGTGGAGCAAGCCTACCTCCAGCGTGACCCCCACCTCTGGGCGCAAGCCTTTCTCCAACTACCGCAACGACAGCTCCAGCTCGCTGGGCAGTGCCTCCACAGACTCCTACTTCGGAAACAACAGCAGCTCCCGGCTTGCAGACTACAGCCCTCCAAGCCCCGCCTTGAGCTACACCGCCTCCAACAACGGCAACAACAACAACAACAACGTCAACATCAATGTGAACACCAATGGCAACGAGTTTGTCTACGGGAGCGAGGTGATATCGCCCGACTGCACTGACATGACCTTCGAGTCCTCACCCGGATTTGACCCCACGCCTGCTCCCCCCGGACTCCTCTGGTCCCAGTACGAGCGCGGCGTGTCCGGTGGTGGAAACAACTCAGCCATCTATCCTGCCAATGCTTCCACTAATGCCAACGGGATGATTGCTAACCAGCGGCGTGCCAACGGGGTGGGCTGCAACAACCAGCCCCGGCTGTCCCCGCCCCTGAACCACGCCGGTGGGGCCTCCGAGCACCCTCTCGCCCGCCGCGTGCGCAGCGATCCCGGGGGCGGCACGCTGAGCTTCCCCAACTACCCGGGCAACGCGCTGTCCGCCGGCATCAACGGCCTCTCGGGCTCCCACCTCCCCGGGGTGCCGTCCGACTCCTCCGCCTCCTCCACCTCCAGCTCCTCGTCCAGCTCCTCCTCGGGAACCAGCCGGAAGGGCAGCCGGGACTGCTCGGTGTGCTTCGAGAGTGAGGTCATTGCAGCGCTGGTCCCCTGTGGCCACAACCTGTTCTGCATGGAGTGCGCCAATCGCATCTGTGAGAAAAATGAGCCCAAATGCCCTGTCTGCCACGCAGCTGTTACTCAGGCTATACGTATATTTTCATAAGTTGTACCCAACATGCAGATAGCAACAAACCACCATGAACAAAACTCGTAAGGCTTTATGAAATCCTAATAACGTGTTCTTGTATGTATATATACATATGTATGTTAAGCTGCAGTATCCAAAAAGGGACACCCTTCAGGGCTCCATATTAATTGTTTATAATGTACTGTAGCTTGGGACAATATTTTCAACATCTAATGCATGTTTTAAATATTAAAGCCTAGTAATCAATAGTTCTAGTAAATTGTACACAACATTAATGAAGTTATAACATGGAGTTAGATCTTGATTGAGGTACTTAAGTCAATTTTTGTTGACTGTTAAAGAAACTGGCCTTTAAGTTTCACTGATCGAATGTATTGGTAGCAGAGCTTGTGGTTAGGAAATTTGGAGGGCCTTGACAAAACAGGATTATTGACTTCTGAAGGTGACGATACTGCAGCTAGACAGGAGAGACAGCTGAGGGAGAGCAACAACATATCCTACATATATATGTACAGATTAAAATTCCACAAGTTGAAAGTTTTAAATATTAATTACATTAATACAGATTGAAGTATTTTATTCTTTTTTGACTTGAAAGATTATATTTCGTATTGCAAAGATGTTTACAAATATTTTAATTTAAGTTCAGTGAACTTTTTTGTAGCTGGGTTAAAATATCGTTTATTTTTAGTATGGCCTTATGGCAGTGAACACTGTATTATTTTAATATCACACAAATGTGGGAAGAAATTCAGACCACAACATGTGTATCGCATTTACCAGTATTCTGTTGGGATGGAGGTTTTGTAGGTTCAGCAAAAAATGTCTTTTAAATCCGCTTCACCCAGCATATTTTTTATTCAGTAATATAAAGCATATTTTATTCTATATTATTACAAAACATTGAAATGTATAAAACTTAGTAAGTCAAACAAAAAGGAAACCGTTTATGCTTTCTAAAATTTGTATGAATTAGATTCCAGTGGGAATTACAGAGTTCTGTTGCACCACTATAGTTTAGTATTTCTATTTTAATACATTTCTTTACCACTTGTTTATGTATATGTAGGTGAAGTTACTTGAGCGTAAATGTACTTTATTGAGCAAAGTTTAAAAACAAAGTATATTTTATTTTATGATAAAGGGCCTTTAACCTCATGGTGAAATACTAATATTATATTTGCTGAAACAAGATTTGAAAATGTATCAAGAGTTTTATTTTTCTGACATTTAAAGTTCTACATGATAAAGTAAAACTTAAGTAATGGTGCTACTTCATGTTTTTTTAAGTATTTCTATATAAGTCCAATAAAATGGTACATGAAACCATGGAGTGCTCTAGTCTTTAATGTAGATTCTACCTTGTCTTCTTTGTCCAAGTCGTATTACTTGCTACCCAAGATTGGCTATTCTGTCAGTCAAACAGACCACTTGTAAGAGCTTTGCCCCCAACCATTTGATTCCTGTGGCTTTTCCTCACTTGTCCCCCTTTCTTTCCATTATGTAGTTATCTCACAATAGCTCCCTGAAAAACAGAGTGGAACAACAGTGATCTGTCTAGAGCAGGGCAGTGTTTTTTTCTCCCCCTCAAAGAGAAACCCCATACAGCGCAGCAGTTGTGGTGGCCATCACTACTTGTGTAGTTTCCTTTTCTTTTCAGTTGTCCTCAGTGACCTGCTGGCTCTGATGCTCTGGCTTGTACATTTTGAGATCTCAGAACAGGTTAAGTGTGTACTGTTATGGACCTGGCCAAAAAAAATGAGACCACATGGGCCTCACAGGTCATTTCTGTGAATATTAGTTTGTACATTTAGGCTATGGGTCATGGTAGTGGCAGTTGGAATTTTTTAAATGGGCATGTCTGGTAAGAATTTGCATATATATTAAATCGGCATCGCACAGGTTCAGCTGAATAATTCCACCTCCTAGACCAGCAGTCCCATGTCATGTGGTTGGCTTGGAAAGAGTGACGCGGAGGCACATGCCCCATTGCTAGATAATAAATGTGGAGAAACAGCCCTTAATGATAAGTTTAAAATGGAAACATCCAAACGCTGGCCCTGCAGTTTGGCCTCATAAACCATACTATTAGGAAACAATTCCAGTGCCTTGAAAAAAAAAAGAGCTGACAAGTGTTTTATCCAAATTCGGAACACATGCTACAATTTAGTTTGCAACTGTTTTGTCCTAACAAGAATATGATTCAAAACTGCTGAAGAATGACAACAGAGCTGAAGGAAACAGGCCTTTTTCTGTTCTCATTACATTATGCCCTTGCTTACTTCTCTGAATGCGGGCATAATAAATTACTTTTGGAATGGCAAGCAGGAGTATTTTCAGAGGCAATTTTTCTCCTACGTCCTTTTTGATAAATTTGCGATTAAATCACAACTTAGGAGTGAAAAATGTCATGTTTGCTGATGTAATGACTGTGCCATTGCCCAGGAAAGAGTTTTAATTAGATATCAGGCATCCAGAAGCCAGCTGATGCCCACAGACGAATAGATCAGCCACATACCCAGGTTGTGTTAGCACAAGAGATGCCATGTTCTGAGTCTGGCATCTCAGACCCAACCCTAAAATAGGAATCCAGGCAACTGAGATGTAACACTGCATTTAATGTGCAGCTGCCACCACCCCTGCTGAAGAAAGGATAGAGAACTCCCTCTCCCTCTGTCTCCCCCCTCCTCTCTCTCTCTCTCTCTCTATCTCCCCCTTTCCCTTCAAGCAGAGTCCCATCTTTTATTCATGAGGACCCTAGCTTATCATTGTGCTCAGGGTAGATTCCTCATCATTTTATTTGACTCCTGCCACCCGATAGCAAGCGGAAGCCTGCTAACTACTCCTTGGTCATCGTACTGAGTCAGCCAGAGATATTCAGATGTACAGGAAAACAAAACTGTAGAGGACATGAAAACAGTGGTGGATAACTTGACAGTCAGATACTAAATATATTTGGGTTTATGCCATAACAAATCTGTCATGTTTGAGAGGAGATTATTTAAACACATTTCATCTCTCTGAAATGTTTATTTTATGCGATGCTTGACACACTGTGGGTTATTCTGTGCTTTAGGACAATGACTCATTTCCTAACTGCACCTGAGTAATATTGCTTTTATGGCTTTACCACATCTCCCTCATATCTTTATCAGTGGCAGTACTTGAGTGTGAGTGGTAGTGTGTGAGTGTGAGTGTGTGTGTTCAGTAAACAGTGGCACTATCAGCCCAAATATTGGAGACGTTTTTTGCCCTTTGACCTCTGTGTGTCCTTTGGGGCATGCGTTCGGGGAAACCGATGCAATCTGTACATTGCTGACCTGCTGTCTCGCTCTCACGTTGCCCCCTTCCACCCCCCCCCCCCCCCCCACCCCCCACAGACTTCTGGCCTGGGTCTCATGTGTGTCCTTGTCGCAGGCTGTTCAACCCACCGTTACAGAGCATTCAGCATGAATCTGTCTCACGGCCATGTTGTGGAGGACACGGGCGTGGTGATGGATACATTATAGATGAGCAGGCGTTTTAGGGCATGTGTCTGTGTGTGTGTGTCTGCATAAAATAATTTCTATACTTGAGAGAGCACAGCGATCTAAACATGTTTGCCTCAAATTGTCCAGAATCGAGCCAGACACCACTTTGGCTGGGAACACCATGCGAGTGTGCCGTCTGGAGTCTCAGACAGCACAAGGTGACTAGTCAGTTCACACTCTTTATTCAGCCGTGGATTAGAAACAAGTGGGAACGCTCTTATTTACACACAAAATCGCATGCGTATGACTGATCACCAATGAAGTGCTATCTTAAATAGCATTTGCAAATGTTACAACACATCTTTGGTTAGACACACCGTCCTACAGTGATAGCAGTTGTGTAGCACTAACAGTGTTGATCTCTGCACAACTGCACACTCATGCAAAATGGCATAAGCATATATTTAATGTAAATGTTCAAATCAGAAGACAGACATGAGTTGGACTCCGCCGGTGATCTGAATGGAATGGGAGCAAGAACACTGTATTGAAGGGGCGTCTCTGTTTATGGTTCCTTTATGTTTTTTGTGACATTTGAATATAAAATGTGTTTCACACTCAGAATAGCACATACACTGTAGTAAATAGGTTTCTGTAAGAAGTAAAAATGACAACAGACACCAACACACTCCTCTCTTCAGGAAGTGTTTTCATTTTTCTAGGTGAATAGACACTGCCTATTCAGTGATATGACATTAACAGACACACATAGAGGGAGAAAGGGGAGTATAGTCACATTAGGTTCATTCAAAATTGCATTTGTGATTGAAAAAAAAAGAAAAAAAAAACGGCAGGTGACGGTGTCAGATCTGCTACACTGGCAAACATGTGCAGCCTTCGCAAATCTCTAGCTGAAGATGCTCGATGATTCATTCCTCAAACATCTCATTTCCATCACAATATAGAGGTGTCCACCACGTTAGCAAGCTGTGCGCAGAGCTAAAAGAGGAAACAGAGGTGTGTGATGAAGTCAGTCATGACACCGAGAGGTACTCAAGCACACTTGTTATTCATACACAATATATATTATATTATATACAATATGATATGCAGATGTGGGCCATCATGGCTAGGATGCCACCAGTGGTGTAGTCTAGTTAGCTTAGTGGATATACTGTGATGTAGTTAGCTGTAGTGAGTATACTGTGATCAACTCCAAATGTTATACTTTGCTATTTTAAGTGGACATACTGAGATGGTGATGCTTTTTAAGTGGGTTTACTGCGTAGTCCTGCGTCCTTAGTCTTAGACTACACCACTGGATGCCACCATACCTTACTGTGTTGGCACAGGCTGAAACGTGGGTAGGGACAAAAATACACATGCCAGCCCGTGGCATGGCCTACATCTACCAGCAACTTAATGTGATTTCATTCCATTCTTTTGTCGGATTGGTGAAGCACACCCTCCGAATTAATTGTGTTAACCAGTGAGTGCAGCACAGAGAATGATAAGTCTTCTGTGTCTTTTGCTTTTTTTCCCTGAGATGTGCCAGAAGCTTTAAGACAAAGCCCTTTTTTTTCCCAGTGTGGTGATTAGAAATGCCTTTGGTCACAAAGATTAGAGGGGAAATTGGTTCAGGTCGCTGGATGAGTGGAATGGCTCATGAGGTGAATCAGTGGTTTGACAAATTCTTCGGAGTGGCTTGGTGAAAGCCCAGGCCTCTGCATAATGCTGGAAGGACACATGCATTATCACTTAACCACATGCATTAAATCTCAACGGAAGAAAAGAAATGGCCATGGAATCCTCGCCACTGAGTCGACATAAATGAACAATAACAGGAGGGGGGGGGGGGGGGGGGGGGGGGGGGGGGGGCATCATAGTCATATGTAAGTGGTTTGCCGGTGTCATGCTAGACAGGTGCTTTTTGCCAGTACAAATTTACATATAAGTTCAAGTATTAATGCTTTGCATCAAATGTGTCAACAGCACTTTCATTTAACTGCATGAAGCACATGCCATTCCACATCTATGGGTTATCAGAGACATTCAAATAATAAACTCTAATCATATTCTATTCATAACTGATAATAACTATGCAATTCTCAAAATGTACGTGGCTATATTAGAATTAATGTGAGAGAAACAACATTGTATTCTCTCTCCGCCAGATAAGTGTAGATTTAATAATGGTGGAGAAATCGAAAACAAGATGAAACTACAACTAGTAAAAGATAAAAAAGATTTAAAAAAAAAAGTCTTCTTGAGGCATCGCTCTTTGTCTTTGATGCTGATGCATTGTTATGTAAAAAGTGTAATTAGACGGGCATCATAACTCCATATCAGTAATTATGGACTCTGGAGGAGGTCTGCGAGACTTTCTGCTGTTTGCTGGAAGGATCTGGATGATGAAAACAAAACCAAAAATACTTTTTAAAAATACTTCGAGGAACTGCACATTTCCAGAGAGTAAAACACAAGTGCAGTCTTTCTGTTTCAAGACAAATGCTCATTGGAGGGGGGAACCAAGAAGTATTTCTCACAGAATAATGAACACACTTACTCAGTTGTTCTCTTTCCCAGACCTCAGGTGGTAGTGTTTCTAAATCCCCGCTCCAGTAGTATATGCATACGATATCTCTCCGCCTCAGTGCTAGCCAACCCTAGTGGAGATGCTTGGTTAGAGAAATGATAGGACAAGAACCAGTATGCGTTAAGCTTCTGTTGCTGCATGTGAACTGTGGTTTCAGTCAAGTTATACTAGATCAGGCCTGATTAGAATCTGTTATTAAATGGCCCTTTGGTATAAGTACTTTGGTCTATATTTCATCCAAGCTGTTAAAAAATCTAAAATATGGTAGGTGATTAAGAAAGAAGATTAGCCCGTTAGAATGAAGGATTTCCAAGTGAGAGTGGAGTGAGATTTTTAAAAACAGCATTAAGCACATTACTGGAGGATTTTGAAGCTGCATGGTTGAGGACCCCATATACAGTTATGTTAATTGTGAGCATAAGCCGTATAAAGCAGCCATTAACAAGGGAGTGTTTGCTTTTCTACCATCTTTCCTCAGTAAGGTCAAAGCGCTATGTAGGAGTTAGTGAGCATCGTTAATGGTCATCCTATCGCAATATACTGTATGAGATGTCATAAACAGGTCTCTCCCACGCCTCAGGGGCTACCTTGTTTCAGACACTTACCATTATTGCTAGCTTGACAAAGGAGACTGTCCAGCAGCAGCCTCACTATCCCTGACAGGAAGTATGGCACGAACGTGAGTGCTTGTCTAGGCAGAGAGGTGTCTGACTTGCTGACCCCCTGACACACTTTTTGATCTAGGCATCAGGGGCAGCAGGTGGTGGGCAGTAGACGAGTCAGGAACGGATCGAGGCCCTGACGGCCGCGGCAGAGGCAGCAGCGGTGGCGTAGGTAGACAGCCAGCCCTTGGCTCGGACAGTGATGGCCACGTGACTGAGGACCTGTCCTGTCCTGCGCTTACCTCGTCCAGCTGTCAGAGGCTCGGCAGAGAGAGCGAGAGAGCGAGAGAGCGAGAGCTCTGGCGTGGGCTGAGACAGCACCGTCGGTGCTCCTCTCTCTCCTGCGCCAGCCAGCGCCACACCTGCCAAAGACTGCTGTTTGCCGTGCTGGCAGCCCGGAACCTTCTGTAGCAGCGGAAATAATCACCTCTGCTGAGAGTAGGGAGGAGAGGCCATACCAACCCACCACCAGACCTGTGAGTGAAAATTAGAGAATTCATTTGACAACTCCCACATAGCAGTGTTCTTTTTTTTTTTTTTTTTTTTTTTTAATGCTGAGAGTCAATGACAAGCAACTTAAAAAGTCTACAAATCGTTACTCCCAGAAAAATAATGACCTCATTTCTCACCCCACACATGACACATGAGCTCAGTCTGATACTCACCTTGAAATATTTCTCATGGGGTGAAATTCATTATTTTTTAGGAGAGGAGCAACTACCGTGCCAAATTGTCCAGTTTCTGTCCGCTGTAAACGTTTCACGTTGGCCACAGAACTGAGCTGAACGTGTGATCTGAACCCCAGGGAGGCCCAGCCATTATACACGAGGTCCTGTTTCCCAGCTTGTCAGGCCCCTGCAGCTAATTAAGAAGACTGAAACATCCATAAGGCTCTGGTTTCGCACCACTGCTTACCTCAGCTAATTAATTAGTTGTTTAATTTGAAGCAGGTTTTTTATGAAGACCTCACCTTATTTTTCCCATCTAGACTAGGCAGTGATGGGTGCAAGGGAAGAAGTAGGAGAGACATGAAGGTAGTGGGTGAGAAATTAAGGTTGTGGGTGTATAACGCGAGGATAACAATTCGGGCAATCTCCTGTTGTTTGACGTGACGTTTACATCATTATTGCTTTCAAGTGAGATGAATAATTCAGCTTGAATAATTAGAGTTCTGTGCATCTTAATTTCATTTTTGTGTGTGAGTGTTTGTTAACATTTGAATGATTATTTGCCTCCGGAGCCGATTAGTTGAGGGGTTCTGGACCGCGGAAGGAATCTTTATTGGGAGAGGAAGGGGCGAGATCAACCCACTCACTACTGCCTTTTGGTGCTCATCAAAGCATTAGTGATTGAGGGAGAGCGCCTGTCAGAGAGGAGACACTTCTCCGCCTCATTACAGATCACGGTGGGTTTGATTAGGGGCATCCCACTTAAGGGCTCAGAGTGAGAGCAATTGTATGTGAAAATAATGTGGCTGTGAAGGTGGAAAAACAACTTTCTTCATCGTGGAAGTCTTAGATCGTTTGTACAAATCGTGCCAATTTCAAATCGCAGCAGCCTGCACCAACCCTCTTCAAACACAAACTCATTTTTTTCACCAAACACCGATTCATTCCATTCATTAATATCCATTAACTGTTTGGTTTGAAAGTTCAGAAGCTTCATTTAGCCGCCCAGGGTTCTGCATTCTAAACACCTGCCCAGTTTATTACAGCACAATGAAATCATTTTGGCTCAGAGGAGAGAAAGCAAACAATGGTCTGCAGAGGAACACCTCATCTGTGTTTCAAAGTGTTTATATCAATTAGCTCCATGGTTGAGGACCTAGATGAAATATGACATAATAAATGCTCGTTAACGTGCTGCACGCATGGTTTCGTTAGAGTGCCAGAGTTTCAGGCTGTATTTCTTGCAACATGTGTGCCTTTGCCCACCAAACCACTTGGGGGGAAGGGGGGGGCGGGGTGCGTATGGGGGTGCGTAGAGAATCTGTGCCAGGAAGCTGAATCTGTGAGGTCAGAGTGTGGACCAAACTGCAGAGGGAAAGGCCAGTGGAACTAGCAGATCCGTTTCCTCTCCTCACTTTCTCCTCTCCTGCCCCCGACACGTCCAGACCTCCCCACCCCCCTTCAGAGTTCCTCCTTAAAACACAGCCCTGGTCTCCTTTGAACTGACGGTGCTATTTGCCTCACAATACGCCTCCACACTGACCCATTTCTTATGTTTATCAAGCTCTGTGTGAAATCATGCAAACTACTGTAGAATCCCCCTTGGCCATTGCTCCATTCAAGACTGTGGCCTTTAGACATTCATGAACTGAGCACAGATATGCGGAGGGAGCTGAGAGCTGCTGCTGCTGCTGGTGGAGGTTGTGTGTGTGTGTGTGTGTGTGTGTGTGTGTGTGTGTGTGTGTGTGTGTGTGTGTGTGTGTGTGTGTGTGAGAGAGGGAGTGTGTGAGTGTGTGTGTGTGTGTGTGTGTGTGTGTGTCTAAAGTGCAGAGGCAGGAGGAGGTTATCAGCCGAGCAGAGATCGATGGTTCTGAGATGGAGCACAGCTCCAGCATTGGAGTGCATCCAAGCCTGACGGGGAGGAAGGCAGGCAGACCTCCCTCTCTCTCTCTCTTTCTCTCTCTCTCTCTCTCTTTCCCTCTCTCACACTCTCTCTCTCTCACACACTCTCTTTCCCTCTCTCTTTCCTTCTCCTTCTCTTTCTCTCTCCCTCTCTCTCATCCACTCCTGGCCTGCTGCTCCAGCCTCCTCGCCGATCATATCATTAACCACCACAGCACGCCGAGAGAGAGAGAGAGAGAGAGAGAGAGAGAGAGAGAGAGAGAGGAAGGATATCTTATTTATAGCTGTGAAATCACTACGCTCATGGATCCCATTGGTATTTGTATATATTGATTTTCTTTCCTTTTTTTCCCCACCCGCACAAGACGGGATCATATTCAGAGAGTGTTGCATGCTGACTGATGTAAAAATAAATGAAAGCTACCCTTGATTCAGAGTGAGCAGGAGTACAGGAAATACACAACCCTAACCCAGCCATGGAAGTCATATTTTTGAGCATTAATATGTTTTCTTATACTGTATATATATATATGTGCTCAGGGGACAGACATGGACAACAACTGTATATATATTTATGAAAATCAGGTCTGGGTTCAGTGGCTTGTTGCAGTTGACTTGAGGCAGACAGAAGTTTTCCGCCAAAGAGGAACATTTGGGAAGTTTGCCGCTGAAAGTTGGTCCCATAAGGCTTGTTATGTGAGGAGGTCACTGAGGCTGCAGGGGATGGAGAGAGGGCCCTGTTCTGCACTGCTGCCACAGCGAGACTTCTCTCTTCTCCACGTCTCTCTCTCTCTCTCTCTCTCTCTCTCACAGTCTATAGCTTGGCGCTGCCTGTAGCACAGCCAGCTCTCTCAACAGACCACGCTGAAATGTGTTGCTGGATTTTGATGAATATAACAGAGCACTTAATGTGCTTTTTTTGACTGAGGCAGGGTGGCAGCTGAAAATCACATTTGTGAGGATCATTATAGCTCCTAGTTGACTTCAAGAAGGAGTTGTTTTGAGTTATTACATTCTATGTTATGATTATTATCATCGTAAACATAAAAAAACACATGTCCACATGTGAGAGTATCACCACCGTAGCAAGACTCTTGTCCATTTTCTAACTGTACTTGTTGTTACAGTGTCAGTGAGGAAGCATGGGAAAAAGGCTTTATGGTTCAGTTAGAGTTTCGGAGACACGTTACATTTACGTCAGTCACATCTGGGGCGTCACTGCTTCACCCAGAAACTTCACTCCAATTATAACAACTTAGCATACTGTGCGTCCAATAAATTTAGAATGCAAATGATGTGTGGGAAGAGTGATAGACGCTACTCTTGTGCGGCGAAACGAGAGAAGCTTGTGAAGTGTGCAATTACAAGAGGCTTTTTTTCAGGGGGTTTTCTGGCCTTTTTGAGAATATGATATCACACATGGAGTATTTCCTGTCTTTATATTTTTGGACATGCAGCTCACCCAGGAGAGCTAGCGAAACAGATGAAAAACAGTTTGGATGTGGACTCTAATGGTATGACTTTTTTTCTCTTCTCTTCTCTTTTTTTTCCATTTCTGTTTTACATAAGCCATTTGAGTGGAGCACATCACTTTTTATGCGATTGTGTATTTTCTCACAATCATGTTAAATTGTTTCAGCATGGGCAAACTTTTTGGGGGTTCTTCTTTGCCAAATCGCTGAACTAAAAACTTTATTATGTTTACCAATAAAGGCAAAACAAATGACATTGCCAACTGAAGATGTGGTACACTTATTGCAAACAGCGTAAAAATAAAATGCTTATTAAGTGGTTGAAATCGGCTATGTGATCTGCAATGCAATCCCTGTTACTCATTTCATCACTGTTGAACTCGTAAGTCTTCATCCCAGAGACTTTCATGGATATGGAGGCCTGCTGAGAGAAAGCTACACTATTCTTACCCTCGTTGACCCTACACAACATGCTCTCAGCCTTGTCAGTACCTCTCAATGTGTAACATTCCAGAACATTCTTCTTACATTACATTATATTGCATTTGGCTGGCGCTTTTTTTTTTTTTTTTTTTTCCCAAAACGACTTCCAACAAGGATTAGGATTAGGATTTCAATCCCACAAATTCACCTGGTTCACCAATCCAGATGAAGAGAGAGCTGTCATGTCACGTTCACAATTCGTTCATGAAGCGTCCATGAAGTGTCCATGACAAGAGAAGACCTCGGTTGACTTTAGAGAGGAGAAAGAGAGGAGAGATCAGTCCTCTATCACTGCATCTACTAGCCAGTGTGCGGAAGTGAGAGACTCATAGCATCTGTACTTTTGTTTTTCACCGAGTTACATGACTGGATTTTATATGGAATCCACCCACACATGTGCTTGTGACTCACCAGCAGTCCACTTGTTTTGTTCTGATGCCCAGAGGTGTAGCGAGCTGCTAGCTACACAGGGCAGAGAAAGAGAGAGAGAGAGAGGGAGAGAGAGAGAGAGAGGTGCTGAGAACCTCCTGCACATAACGTAATGCACTGAAATAAAACTGATTTAAAAAAAAAAAAAAAAAAAAAAACATACATTCAATGACTTGCAGCTTTCTGTGTAAGGTAAGAACACATCATTCCACATTCCACTTGGAGAGCTCTCCTTGACTAGAATGTCAAGGAGTATCTAAGTGTGTAAGTATCCTAGCAGTAGGCCTACACTAAGTCTATCACATTTCAAAATATCTCTATTTAATAAGTCAACTTTATAAACAACACAATGAATTGATACAGTAATATTTTTCCTTCAAAGATTTCCCTGATAGCTAACACATGCTTAGCATCCAAATACATGTTATTTATAAAAGCGCCTGAACCCATCCTCGGTGCTGAAATCTTACCCTGGCTGGCCGCATACCCAGTGCAGGCAGAGCCTAGGCCCACCGCACTGCACCACACACACACACACACACACACACACACACAGACACACAGACACAGCCACACACACATACCGCCTCTGCTGGTCCAGGCCAGGAATCCGGCAGCAGGTGGCAACATATCAGGGGGCCTAATCCAGCCGAGTGCTGTTCCCTCTGCAGACACATTTAACCAGCAGGAATGCAAACAGGCCCATCAGGCCGGGGCTTGCTCCCCGCACTGACCCATTCACACCCCACGGCAGCTGGCACCCCCCCCCCACAAACACACACACACACACACCCCACACACACGCCAAACCCCACCTCACCACCCTCTGCACCGCCCGCCAGTGAAGCAGTGGCATTTAGTGGGTGGTGGTGGTGGTGGTGGTAAGAGAAGAGGGTGGTTGAATTGCACACGATGGCTCAGCATTTCTCGGCGATTGTCATGGCCTAAACTTAACTCCATCCAGCGCTGAGGGCTGAGGGCTGTGCCCGATGAGAATAGCCCACGGGTCATCTGGAATGCTTGTTGTTCGCCCGCAGTGTGTGCCTGTGTGGGCATGCATGGCTCCGTGTGATGCAATCGAACAGCACAACAAAAATATCTTTTTTTTTTTTTTTTTTTTAAACCTGTCATCCCATTTTTGTTGACATTTAGACAACATAAGACAATAGCAAGGGTTGTTGTGTAGGTCGATATTCAAGATCTTCAATATTCTCTTCACATTGGCAAGCTAATGCTTTTCAACTGGGATTTCCGGTGCTATACATCTGACAGGGATCAATTTACATCAATTAAATTACCCATATACCTTTGCATTAAGGGCAAATTAAATCACATTATATCAATAACCTCTATGGGTTTCATGTGCCATTAAAGCACTATGGAACCAGGAGATGATTAAATTATGCTTCAGCCATCACAGTGCCTCGGCTGTATTGAGAGTATGTGTGTGTGTGTGTGTGTGTGTGTCTGTGTGTGTGTGCGTGGTGTGTGTGTGTGTGTGTGTGTGTGTGTGTGTGTGTGTGTGTGTGTATATGTGCGTGTGTGTGTGTGTCTGTTTTGAAAGGCTTTTGTAAATACAGTTGGTGGTGGATGAGTGTGTGTGTGTCAGAGCCAATTCCAGTTTGCTGCTCTTTAGATGGCTTCCTCCCACTCCCTCCGACAGGTTCACGTCTGAGGAAGAGGAATAATGGCCGAGGATGAAATGACTCGGAACCAGGCTTTTTAGTGGTCATGACCCGAGACCAATAAAGCAGCTTTTTTTTGACAGAGGCATTTAAAAAAAAAAAAAAAAACAGTAAAAAGTGGAGGCTTGGAGGCCGATGGCAACGCTGGTGTCAGTTTGGATTGAGTTACCTTCCCTTTTCAAAAAAAGAAAGAAAAATGAAAAACACAGTTCTTGCAAAGCTCTCAAAGGTGGGGCGGGCGAACTCCGGGTGCGCTCAACTCTGTGACCCGACCTCCCGGGGAACTTGCATTAACCCCTGCCGTAGGTGGGGAGATGACACCCGTGAACAGGGAGCCCCGGCTTTGATCGTGTCGCTGCACCCCATTAAGAGGCCTATCTGTTTGCTTTATCAGCTGCCACACGTCCTCCCCGCTCCCCGACGCGCCCGCACATCTGCTACGGCGGGTGCCAGCGTGCCCATCTCTGGCCTCGGCGGTGGACCAACCGCCCCCCTCACCCCCCCCCCCCCCATGCCCTCTGTCTGGACTTTAATGAAGGGCCGCCGAAATGCGCCAGCCACCTGGACGTCCTTATTTTTTTTTTCTTTTCTTTTTTTTTTTTTTCACCCCTGCCCTGGCGAGCCTCAAAGCAATCGTGCCTCCTCTGGGTTAATTTATTGGCTGTTAGGGGTATTATGGCAGCCCGGGGTCAGTCTGACCTTTACCCGTGGCCCTAAAGCACTGAAACAGTCCAGCAGGCTTTACAGCAAGCACACAGTTTGAGCCATGATAATGAGGCTTTAAAAGAGAGAGAGAGAGAAGAAGAAAAAAACGCCTGAGCCGCCATCCTCTCACCCAACCGAGCTCACGCCTCACTCTCCTGCTTTGATCACCGCCATAAAATAGATTAAGCAAGGGGCTGCGTTTTCTGGGAGCGTTTTCTTCTAATAGGACGCGGCAAGACAAAATATTTACTTTCACGAGGCTTTAGTGGGGACTTGCGCTCCTCTCTCTCCAGCTCCTTTCTTCTGCTCCTCCAGTAGCACTTTAATTAATCGCCACAGTCACGCGCCTTGTTTTGATTTGAGTACAGAGGTGATGCTGTGTACTCTTCCTCGGATTGTGTTCTGGAGAGAATGGCCGCTAATTGCGGTGCCGTCGGGCGCGCTAGTATCCATGGCAGCTGTGGCGGTTTTTGTGACTGCGGCGTTTTTTTGCGAGCGCGGCACCGATAGGAGCGCACCAGGACCCTGAGACGGAACTGGGGTGAACAGATGCTCTCCTCTCTCAAGCGCTATTGTCTCGCCCAGCTGAGGAGAGAGGGCTGCTGGGGTAAGCAGGAAGTGTGTGTGTGTGTGTGTGTGTCTATGCCTGTGTGTCTATGCCTGTGTGTGTCGGGCACCTGGCCCCTTGTGCAGATGTGCTGCGACACGGCGGTGGCCCTTTGAGGGATGACATCATTGAAAGAGGAGCGCATCACTCCGCGCACACAGAGCCCCTGAGGGACTTTCAGGGACTCAGGAAGGAGGAGGAGGAGGAGGTGGTGGAGGTGGTGGAGGTGGTGGAGGTGGTGATGGAGAAAGGGGAGGGCAGGAGAAGGAGGTGGTTGTTCAGGAGGGTGGTGGGGGAGGTGTGTGTGTGTGTGTGTGTGTGTTATTTATAGAGAGCAGCGGTCCCCAGCCTGGGACGAGGCACCACTTGTTTATGGCACATCCGAGTTTGTTTTTGTTCCGCGCCGGGCCCGGCGTGAGGCGTGAGGCGGGCCTTCTGGAACCAGCCCCGCGACCTCATTCGCTTCCCCTGCCGCCGCGCCGCCTTTCCAAAACAGACCGGTCCGCCGCCAACCACGGATAAATGACTCACTGCCCCCGGCGAGGGAGGGACGCAGCTGACCACACACCTGTACTGTCCGCTCCCCCGAAGCCCCAGGTGCGCACCTTCATCTTGCTAATGACGCCAGTGTGCGAAACGTCTCCGGGGCATTGGCGAGTCTTTTTGTGTACAACAAGAGGTCGCAATGCAAAGCACCTGACTTATATAATAAGGGTAGGCTATAATAGCTCCATTTTGATGCTATTCCCCGGCCGCCACACACAGCAACCTTGACTTTGAACATCACAAAACCTTTCTCCTAAAAAAAAATCTTCCCTGACGTACTAAGCACTCACATAACAATAGGGCTGACCTTCAGGTCTTTTTGAAACAAAAAAAACTAAAAAGGAAATCAAAATAAATCGGCATGATCTCAGTTTTCCACATGAGAGTAATAATAAACATTTACAAAGCTCTCAGCCTAGGCAAGTTTATATGCATGTCCTCAGCCTGAATTGACTGTGCTGTTTATAATTAGTTATGTGAGTATGAGCGTGTGTATGTGTGTGTGTGTGTGTGTGTGTGTGTGTGTGTGTGTGTGTGTGTTCCCGGCCTGTGTCTGGACTGCAGTGTGTGTTGGGGCTGCAGTTCAGGATGGCAGCAGGCCAGTGCTCTCTCAGCTCTGCCTCGTCTCCTCGGCTCCTCAGCCCAGCGCAGTGAGGCAGTGGGGATTGTGCGGCCCTGCCGTTTGTTTGGTTGCACAGCAGATCAGCTGTGAGATTGTGTGTGTGTGTGCGCATGTGTGTGTGTGCGTGTGTGTGTGTGTGTGTGTGTGTGTGTGTGTTTGTGTGTGTTGTTTTGTGAATGGAGTGTGTCTGCGCTGTCTGGCGAGTGGCCATGCAGACTCCCCTCGGTCTGCTCCGCACTCCAGACTCAGAGCTCGTGACCCGCGCAGGTTCCGTCACCAGGGCGACCTTGTGTGGCGGTTTGGCTGTGTGGCAACGCCGACCGTTTTCACAGACCAGCACCTGGCACGTTGTAGAATGGGCCGTGGAGGAGTTATGGGGGGGAGTATGTTTATGTGGGTGTGTGTGGGTGTCTGCGTGTGTGTGCACACATGTTTGTATGTGTGTGTTTGTGTGTGTGTGTGTGTGTGTGTGTGTGTGTGTGTGTGTGCTTGTGTGTGTGTGTGGGGGGGGGGGGGGTGAGGGGAGTGTGTGTGTGTGTGTCTGTGTGTTTGTGGGAGTGTGGGAGAGTCGCAGAGCATCTGTTTAGACAAGGAGTGTGCAGAAGTTTCTGAGCGTGTGCGTAGGAGTATTTGCATGCATGGCTATCTATAGGAGCCATATTGCTTATGCACGTATGTGTGTGAATAGATTTGATTTTTATCTTATGAATTTTTTTTAATACTTTACAGATGGCAGCTCAGGTGGTGCAGTGATTGAAATAAGTTTTCTGGCCATCTCTGCAGGGACATTTGGTTCAAGCCTTGACAGTGGGACCACATACACACCTGGTCTGCTCTTCAGGTGAGCACAATGAGCACTGTTCACAGGTAAACATGTAGCAGGTGAGAATGGCTAGCATAATGTGCTGTGGTCCCCTGTGGTTTTCCATTACTGTTCGGCGAACAGAGGTAGCCAGTGGTTCCTAATGTGTCAGCGCAGGCGCGTAATAGAGACTGCAGGGAGAGAGAACTCTTTCAACGAGCGGACATTTGCAGACTAGCAATTGGAAGAAAAACGGTGAAGTGTTTGAATAACTCTTTTATTTTGTTGTTGTTTTGTTGTTACTGTGTGCTGTAGTTTATGGAATTGTTATATAGCAGTGTCACGCTATGAAGTTGACATATAAACTCCAAGTTTATATGTCTATGGGAGTGAACTTTTTACTTTTCCGTCCTTTTTGTGTGTGTTTTGAAGCACGTATGAATGTACTGGAAGCTGTTTTTTTTACAGGGGAGAATGTTCATGTATTTTAATGCATGCTGACTGTTAGTGTGCTGTGGAAACCAATGTTTGTGTAGGAGTGTGTTGAGGCCTTTCTCTTTAGAGGCCTGTGTGTGAGTGTGTGTGTGTGTGTGTGTGAGAGAGAGAGAGAGAGAGAGAGAGAGAGAGAGAGAGAGAGATCCTGTGTGTGTGTGTGTGTGTGTGTGTGTGAGGGAGAGAGAAAGAGAGAGAGAGAGACTCTGTGTGTGTGTGTGTGTGTGTGTGTGGCTGTGTGTCCGAGGACGTGTTTATTGGGACAGGCCAGTGTCTCGCGCTGCCGTGTTTGCGCTGCCGCTGAACCTCGAGAGCGCTGGCGTGATGACCGGACCTGCACCGGCCGTCTCTCATTGGCCCGGCGCCCCTCCGGGACGGGCAGCAGCGGCAGCAGCAGCGGCGGCGGTGGACGAGTTATGGGCCCCCGCGTCAGGGAGCCATTATCTGCCCTCTGAAAGTCAATGTAGCAGCGCTGCCGAATACATCTGCGCGCTACCTCGTACAATTACACATCATTTCCTGCACGGCCCACCATTTTATTTCCTTGATGGAGCAAATTTCCGGAGTAGGTTTTCGCATTCATCAGGAAGGGGGGGGGGGGAAAGAGAGAGAGGGAGAGAGAGAGAGAGAGAGAGAGAGAGAGAGAGAGAGAGAGAGAGAGAGAGAGAGAAGGAGGGAGGGAGGGAAAAAAGTATTGTTCACTGTCTGCTGCTCTGGGATCTTGCTCAGCATGGCGCACATATGGATTTCATAAAGCGGTGGTAAAAGTCACTGCTAATGTAACAGCTTCATTTTGAAGCTCGACACTGTTACCCATAAACGAGGCAGGGGAGTGAAAGTAACAAAGGCTGATTTATACAAACGGGGGACACCTTGACTCAGGCCCCGGCTAACAGACCACGGGGAACGGTGGCGTGGCGGCAAGGGCTCTTTCTTGGGCCTCGCCGAGGTGTGCGTGACTGAAGGGATACAAGTTTATGTGCCCGCTTGATGATGGCTACAAATTATCACATGGGGTGGACGAGAAGTCCCCGTGGTTTTTGTTTGAACTCTCACGACGAGGAGAGGAGGGTGAGAGTGTGCGTTTCTTTCATTAATTCCCAAAACAAGCCATCTGAGAGAAACAAATCTAATTGGAGCTAAAAGTAAAATCACATGTACTAAATCACCAAATGAACATGATGTCTGGCATTAAACGAGAAAACCAGGACACAAAGGGTTCACACACACACAGGCCTTATAGTGAGACTAGTGATGTGATATACAGTGCTAGGCCCACATGGAACTGTAGAAGAATGTCAGAAATGAGAAAAACAAAAACATGAAGGAAAAACACAGAGCCTGTGTGGTATCCAGAGTGGTCAATGTTGCTCATGTGGTATCCAGGGTGGTCAGTGTCTTCTGTGTCCAAACTCAACTGATCCGGTGCACAGCACCTTCATAGGATGCTCACTTCATTAACGTCAGATGCCCCGCTCGCACGGGTGGTGGTGAAGAGCATATCTGCGATCAATGAAGGTCCAACAGTCAGGCCTGATGAAATCACCCCAAACAGCTCAATACTATTGAGTTTGATTTGGCTGTGTGTGGACATTGCAGCCGGGCACCGTGGTCCTGCGGTGTCCTGCGCTGTGCCGTGCCGCGCCGTGTGGCGGCGTTGATAGGATGCCGGGGCCCTCTTGACAGACAGGCGGGGTCCCTGAGCCCGGCTCGGCGCTGGATGACAGCCTGATTAGATCTGTTTGCAGGGCTCAGGGAGTGTAAACAAGGCCACGTGACGCCACACAGAGCTCCTGTCAACATACCGTCCTCAGCAACGGGGCTGAGATGCGTCCTAGCTCACAGGGCTTCAACTCCCCACGCATGTCTATTATTATTAAGTGTAAACAGCCTGGTTTGGCCTGTATTTCAGCCTATTACTGTAAAGGTTGACCAAAAATATTTTTGACATACTGTATGTTAAATGTGTAAACATACAGCACATGGGCATATGGGTAGACATACAATAGCAGTGCATGATATCTATCGTTAGTTTAAGCCTTTTAAAAGTGTTAAATCATACACAACAACATTCTTTCTTTTAAGTGCAGTGCATATGGTAGGACAGTGATAAAATGGCCATTAAAAGGAGATTACCTTTTCCTGTTCTCATGATGTATCAGATATTACTCTCAACAAAACTGCCATTAAGGCCTGGAGTGGAAATTATAATCTATTATTAACAGCCTGTGTAGTGAGGAGGGGAACGTTGGCTGGGACCGTGAGCGTAGTGTCTCGTGAAAAACATCACACAGAGCTTTCCACAGTGTAAAAAAAAGCACTGAGATCATGTGATGAAACCGATTTAATGGATTCCCTGTCCTCTGGAAAACAGGGGCCTTTCTTAGAACTGTGGAAAAAAGATTTGCTCTGTCCAGAGAATTGTCTTAGATTGCCGAATCGATGTGATGTTCCGCGCATGAGTGCTTTTTTTTTTTAGTGTTGGGCACATTTATGCTCATTTTACTCTGTTAAATTGAGGAGAAACAAAAATCAACAACAACAAAAAAGCGAAAATCAATTACGACACGGTATTAGCTGAGGAGTAATGATGGCCTAGTACAAAGATATGAAGAATGGTACAGAAATTGCACAAAAATACTAGCAATTTACTCTTTCACGTCATAGAAATTTTCTCTACACATCAATACAAAATATAAATAGAGAAACATTTCTATTTCTGCATGAAGTCAGTCTACATCCTTACGCTCTTACGGCCATACGTCCTACATCTCGGCTGGCCACAGTCCTTAGGCTGCGGCCTGTTTACATCACTGCTTCCAATCTGACCCACTCTCCACCACAACAGGTTCCTCACCCAAGAGGGGAGAAGAAAGAAAGAAAAAAAAAACAAGAATGCGCTTCCAATTTGAGTCCTATTATGCCACTTAATAGCCCTGGCTCAACAAATATTAGCTATATAAAAGCCCTAAGTGAATGCGGGGAAGGGGCCAATAAAAGGCCCTATCCTGGGCTCTGGCCGGCTGTTGTGTTATGGCGGCCT
>NC_085004.1:14256598-14289098 GCF_963854185.1 Sardina pilchardus
AGCCATCAATGGCTCCAACCTGCCCTCTCCAGTCACGGTCTAATAGTCTTTTAAAAGATTATTAAATCAGGGATCTGTAAAAAAAGTTAACTCAAACTTACTACGTCTGATTCCGTTAAGCGAAATGCAAAGCAGAAAGCAGTAAAAGTTAACCACTGACATTGACGTAAACCCTCGGAGTGACTCTGAACCCATGTCTAGGGTGATCTTTCTAATCTTTTCTCGCCGCTTTTCGACATGAACTTCAGCTGAATTTATTATGCTTTAAATGAAGCCAATAAGGCTTTATAATGCATGAAATGGTCACTAACAAGCTCCATCAAATCTGGACTTTCTGGACCGGTTTTAGATGGCAGAATATTATGACTGTGAGTCGACATTCTTCCATGATGACATTAAGAAGCGGCAGGTACTAAACAAATGGCCTGTGCATGTGCATTGCAATTCGATACGTCTACTTTTCCTGAAGAAACTGTAAAAAGATGACATGGCCTGTGGAAAAGTGTAAAGCGCAAGAAAAGATTCACCCTCCGTGTTTATTGCCATTTGTGACCAGCTCTTGTGCTGTGCTTGAAAATGTCCGCCTCAGTCCCCATTAGGCTCAGTCATTGTTAACAGCATGGGGCTCCATCAATAAAAGCCCAGAGAGGGAGGCCATCCCAAAGGATGAGAGGGCACATAAAAGCCAGTGTCAGAGGAGTAATGGCCTGTAAACGCCACTTTAGTGATTACCTGATAGTGCATTAAGCTTGCGCATTAGAACCGAAGAGTTCCCATGTTCTCAGCAGAAAGTGTGAACTGGCTGACAAGCAAGACTGTGGGATATTTAAGGGACAATGTGTAAAACACAACACTGGTGCAATAATATTTCTTCCTCCATGACGGTATTGAATAGCAGTCCCAAACATGAGGGTGTTTAAAGACTGGGGACTAGAGTTATCAATGCCCACAAGATGTTAAAACCAATACCATGGCATTTAACTGGCTTCTAAAGCCCATAATTTGTTTTATCATAGAGTAAGCCATCAGTGTGGCAGAATCTTTACTGAAGATTTAATCCACTAAATGCCTTCAGAATGTCAGGGCTTCATACTCTTGTGTGAGGCCTTTTTCTATTCATAGACAAGCCACTCCCTCTTTGACTGTCTACTTTTACCTGGTTTTGTCACTGAAATGGAAATGTACATAATTCATGGCTCTAAGTGGGTGCTTTCACAGCAAAAGCACCCAATATTCTCCGAGGACACATTTCCCCTGGCGTACATACATCATCACACACGAGTGCAATTAGAGGATGAAGTGGCGGCATTAATAACTGTATTTTATCCTCAACGTTGTAAAACACTCCGATGTTATCAATTTAACACACATCGCATATAAAGAGCAAAAAGTTGTCCATAAATTTATGACGGCCATTTTGGGTCAGACTCTGGACCGCATTTGCTGAACGCAAACAAGAGAGCTTCTGTTCTGTTCTCTGAGTGAGGCTCAGAAAGCTCCAAGTCTAATTGAATTCAGTTGGTGTGCTGTAATACAGTTTGAGACATCAGCGTTTCCTGATTTACTGCAGCCAGGCACCAGGGTCCATTTTTGATTAGCAGCAGTGTTTTATTATTCTTAGTTGAGCAAAAAACTCTCACTATCCTTTTGCAATATACATTATTGACATGGTACTTTATTGGGCTTTATCTTACTGCTTTGATTAATTCAGAATTGTATATTAATGATATTCTTAGTCGGGCAAAAGCTCACACCCTTTGCAATATACATTTATAAAACATTTTTTAGATAGGCTACCTTACAGCTTTGGTTTATTAAAAAACACGGTAGTGTTACTCAGAATGTGAGAGAGTGCCTTTGGCTCAGTGTTGTGTAACGGAAAAAGACCCTCACGTATAATTCCCAGCTATATTTTTTTTACACAGGGGATAGATTTCTTTCACAAAAGTGAACAAACTGCTACACTTTGATGGCAGCTTTATTTTAGTTTCCTAATGGCCATGAACATTTACAGACAAAAACGTGTAAAGATATAGCCACTAATGACTTCAGCATCTGTTTGTACTTGGACTATGCATCATCTTATTTATACAGGCGGTTATCAATGGTGTCAATTATGCAACTGTAACGATTTATCTCTTGTTGGTTTGAAAAACAGGCCTTGTAGGAATTAGCATCATAAATAAAGGATAATTTTATGTGACTGGGGGATAGAAGGCAAGAAGATCTAGGTCAATAAATTATATATGAAAAAAAGTGGTGGTAGAATGTCTCCAAACAGAAGACCCTTAGTAGGAGTAGGTTCGCTCAATACAATGTCTGACCAGTTATGCCTTAGAAATCTGGGCTTTCTACCTTCACTATTCTTAATAAGACTTCCAGTCTGATCAAAAGATTTATACAAGACAGCACTAAATTAATTCTGCACAATGACTATTATCCAAAAAGTGATAAAGTAATGGTGAAAATAATGTTCAGTCTTTCTTTTTTTTTAGCTCCATACTGAAATCTAGTAATGCATAAGTAGTACACATACACGTACACACACACACACACACACACACACACACACACACACACGCATACACGCACACACGCACACACGCACACACGCACACACACACACAGAAGGATGAAGGATGTTGCTGTCAAATTTTAGGGAGTTCTTGAATTCCTCTCTCTCACACAAAAAAAGTAATTTCAAAAAGGACTTAATCTTCCAAACACAGATAAACAATGACTCTTCCATAAAAAAAGAGGCAAAAGAAAACAAGTTTTGATATAATTTTGTCACTGGCCCATCTCCTTTAGCCAATTGTAATATTTGTATAGCATCAGCTATATGTTGACTGGTACTTCAGTTTCTTCATGCCATATTTCCTTGGAACCTGGTGAACATCTGCAAAAGCACCAACTGAAACACAGAGAACTGAAAACATATCATGTATCAATAGAAATGAGACACATATATACATCTATGCTAACCACATCGGGGGCTCTGGAGGAAAAAAAACAGTCCATTGAATTGAGAGCAGATTGCATATGTAACTGGAGAAACTCTGTTGGTTCCATTTTTATTTGACTTGGAGATGGGCCTAAGTCGTCTGAGGTGAATTTCTCTCCTTTTTTTCCATGCACGTTCAAAACCGACACTCCAGCCGGTCTCAGCCTAAGCTGCTGACCCTTGTCTGGTCCGGCACAGTTCTGGGTCTTGTCCGAGACCGGTCAAGGTGCCGTTGGGCTTCGGGCTGGAACCGGGCCAACCTTGGACCCCTCCTGTCTCACAGCTCACTCTGCCGAGCCACCAGGCTGCAGTGAGGAATAAAAGAGATGAGAAAATGAAGTCGGATTAAAATCAAGCAATGCCAATCAAACTCATTGGAAAAAAAAACAAAAAACAAACATTCCACTGGGTATGTGCTTCAACATTCCTGGGTATATGCTCTGACAATCTTCGATCTCCTCAGGGGCTAACTCACTGCTCCTCCCAGGAACATGTTCATTACCTCGCTCCATCGTTTTTCCCCTCAGCGTGTAGTCAGCGTGTTAGGAGTGCACTTGGTAGGCCTTACCTTCTGCACTGAAGAGTGTCTGGAGGCTAATTTCCCTCATGTCATCTTTGATTTGAATTTTCCGTCTAATGTGCCTCCTGCTCAGCCTCTTGCTCCTCAGCGTAAACTCCGTCTGACAGGCCCCACAGTCTGGATCTGAGCTGGCTCAGCTCGAGCAGATGTTTCGGGGCCCTCGCGTTACATTTTCTCCGCCCGATATCGGGGCATGTATCTGATTAGCGCGACTAACAAGTTCAGGAGATGAAGTATTAATCAAATCTATAGGGAATCTTTACCTTGAGCGACCCGCGGCTCTTGATAACCTCTGGCGTGTCAGAGCAGGATTGGAAGCCATGTCTGGCTTTCATTTTATCATTACAGTGGAGTTGGACACCGCCGAACCAATGGATGGCTTTCATAAATGATGAATGGGATTAGACTTAATTTAGCACTTGCTCATTAATTGATTCCTGCAGCATGTGTCCTTATGTAATTGTAGTAATTTATTCATGGCCTATATGAGCTTATGAACTGGGTTGTGTAACAAGCCTATCGCATGTTATCTTTCACGTATCTCACCATTCAAAGGTAACATGGGTCCATAGGCATAGACATCTCAGTGAACAGCTTTTAATATTTAATGACTGCGGATTAAATTAAAGTTGGTCTTTTTTCGATGACACTTTACAATAAGGGTATACATTTTAGCATTAGTTAAGCATTAACAAACACTTATTCATCATTATTAAATATGTTTTCAGCATTACATGAGGATTAACAAATATGCTTGTCCTCATTAACAGAGTCTTATTTGGTATGTGTTATCAGTGTGTTTTCCTGTGTTATAAATTATGATTTACTAATGTGTCATGATGAATTCATGAGGTACAAGCAGTACACTATCTCATCCTACTAAATAGGACTTTATCAATAAGGAATAACAATTGAAATTGGAATTGAAAATATACTAAATAATGAGGAATTAAGTGTTTGTTTGTTTGTGTGTGTGTGTGTGTGTGGAGGGGGGGGGGGGTTGTATTGTATTTCAATCAATAGGATATACAGTAGCATAGAGGCAAGCTATGAGTGTGTCTTTATGGAAGAATTCTGTGTCTCTGTATTTTAAAAGTCAATTTTAACCATGACCTTAACCTAAAATGGCATAGTTTATCCTTTTATCTTGAGCGCACAAAATGTCCTTACACCTTCCACAGCGACCCGAACATAATATACAAAGAGAAGCTCTAGTTGTTTTGTGTGGGAGTCATTTTGAGGTGTCTATGAGAAGTTTTTAACCACTGACTTACAAAAGTATCTAAGTGTTGCACATTATTTTATATCAATACATGCGCAGTTACATCAAGGACTTTTCACAGATTTCCAAGTCCAATTTCCTCGGATTAAAGTACAGAATGTGACACAGTTTGAGTTGGGATCAAGGTTAACTGCTGTTATAACACAGAGAATTCTTCTCATGAGACTTGAGGGATGCTGTACTGAAAGCCAGTGTTTACCATGACTCAACGGTGGCTCGCTCTTTACCCGGTTAGATTACCATGGTAATTCATGGTGCAAACTTAACTTACTCTCAAGGGTTATTTCACAAATCATAAATAGCAGAGGAATCCCAGAAGATGGGATGTTTTTGGTTACCTGACAGTACTTAGCCTTGACTTGTTTCACAAACGCAATGGCACATAAATTAGTTATCTGGATGATGTACTAGCCTAGATGACGCACTCGTGATTGTTTGCTGAAATTGGCGGTTTTAGACCTCTTCATGTTTACAATTAGCCACATGTTACAAGATTGCCTCTCTCATAGGAATGCACAGTGTGAAACAGAAAGCCAGAGTTAACAAGTAAAACTCATAACATAAATTGTAATACATGCTGACAACCACCATCACTTACCTCAGATAGAACGCATGCAGAAAACTAGACAATCAAAACAAAAGAACTTCTGTCTATATAAATCCAAGCCACTGATTCATTTAATGACTATGTCTGTTTATGTCTATTTCCAAACACTTTCACAGGCCTTGATATATGTTTTTCAATTCACAAACTTTCTGGATTTCAAAGGCCCATGGGAAACCATGCCTCCTGATAGGCCTTGCAGAAGGCTGACGGAGGGAACACATCAACATTCATCAGCCATTTGTCAGTTTCTGTCTACCCATGGATGCAGGTGCAGTCTTCAATCCCCCCAAATGTTTTCTCTTATTTTTTTTCTTTGTTATACTTATTTAATAAACCAAAGTAGAGGGGATGGGTACTATGTATACTACATTAATAAATCAATTTGTTTGCTATATGGATAGTTAAACAATTACATAACATGGATGATGTTGTAGACCAATTGCAGTCTTACACCTGTGACAATTTTGAATATTTCATAGGTCATGCTTTGTTTTCTCATGTTACCACATAAAACTGACAAACAGAAGATCGTGCAACGGTTAGGTTGCCAACAATACATTTACACATGTTGCAGATTAAACCAAAACACCAAACAGTTAACATCCCTCTGCAACAGACCACTAAACACCCTACACAAAACACTGTGGTCTCACGTCTCTTTATGCCTCGCTCGCTCCTGTTTCTGGGGCTTGGTTAGGGTAGACTCCTGTCATATCAGCCCAGGGTGCGAACAAAAGCCTCTTATTACGTTTGCAATTAAAATGCGGTGGCTTCTGCGGTCCGCTCCGCTCACGCTGTGCGGTCTCAGCAGGCGTGCGCGGAGAGGAGTTATCACTGGCCTGCAGCAGGGGCCGCGGCTGCTGAGATACAACTAGTGGCACGAACAAAAGAAAGTAAAATGAAGAGGAATTATCAATTGATCCACAGCCGCACAGCATCGCCCCCGCAGTTTCCCGTAGAAATGATCTAGTGTTTTTACCATTCTCGTGTGGAAAATGTGTAGCCTAGTCTACACACAACCCGTTATACTTTGATCTCTGTAGAACGATGGTCCTTCAAACCGCCTATTTTGAAAAGCTAAACCAGAATGCACTCTCTGTCTTGAGAAGCATGCAATTATGTGTTGGTTCTGCACCAACAACCCTTTCATGTGTGTAGAGGAGAGACGCACTATATTCCACCCCGCAATGTTGTATGTTCACGCCCTGTTACACAGATTGCGAAATAGGCTACGTGAAACAGCAATTTTATATCTCAACAACACCGTGGATTCAGGTGACGAATGGAGACTATAGCCTACAATAATTGCAAGGTTTCGGTACTATCATGACGCATCTGCACGTTTTAACATTTCCACAGCTGTGTTTAGACTATTCGGCATTGGCTACTTTACGCGATGACAACCTTGTGGTTTTACCGTCGCATTTGGATTTGTCTTCCTAGATTAATTAAGCTCTTTCAAGTGTTGAGAGGTCTGGTTTTGAAAATAGTTTCCTAAAACATACTGCATTGACTGCTGTGCTGGGATGGTTCAAGTATGTATCCGTCTCATTTTTCTTGTGGAGGTGGAACAAGTAGCCTTCTTCCAATAACTTTCCGAAACTTACTTACTTATTTCAGCGTTTATGAAGCTTTCCTTTGAACTTTAAATGGCTTTCTTGTGGAATTTTGCCAAAACAGTCAATGATAAGGCTTTTGGAACAGGAAATTTGCCACTTAGCTACACTTTGAACAAGAGTGTGGGTTGTTGACCTTAAGTGTATGACATTACACTCTTGAACCAAGGTATATGGCTGAGAACATTAATTATATTTGCATGGTTCTTTGGTAGGCCTACACCGTTACAATTACAGAATGGATCAATTTGATTCAGGGTACTTTTATGTTATTCCAATAGATTACAGATGTCATGGATCTGATAAGGCAAATCTGAGTGATGAACTGAGAGGGGTTTTAACGAAGCACTGTTAACACTAGCCTAAATCGCTTCCATGCCTCAAGCTTGTTATTGGAGAGATTTCCTTTCTTGCAATATCAAAAATAGTTTGGAAACGATCTCATTTGATGTTGTTCAAGATGATCTGTTTTCATCACACAGGTGAAACAAACATTCTTTCATCACAATCTTCCTTTACCTTTAACATCATTGTGGGAATGATAGTAGCAATCCAGTCCTCCCTCTGATTGGGTGAGTACTTGTATATAGTTTACATTCCTTTAAGCCGTTGGCTAAATGTGCTGTGTAATAACAACTGGAAAGCACACAGTGAAATTAAGAATTGGCTGGGGCTTATAAGGCAAAGAATCAGCCAAGCACAAAGTCACTGTGAGATTGATGTGCTGATATTGGTAGCAGTTTTTGTTTGGGTTGTGCTGCCAGCGCTCAGACACAAGGGTATGTGTGTTGTGTGTGTGTGTGTGTGTGTGTGTGTGTGTGTGGAGGGGTAGACATGCCCAGTGGCACGTGGTGTGGGCATGAGGTATGACTGACTGTGTGTGAACTTGCAGTGGCCACCCATGGATAGGCACAGTTAGCTACCTTCACAGGTACTTGTGCCAAAGTGAAGTGTGCCAGACATTTATCATCGCTGCATCCAAGAACCGGATTTCATTCAGACCATTATGCCTTCGAATGATGCAGGCATTCAATCTGGATGGATATTTAGTCGTTAAGTACGTGCACACACACAGACACACACATGCACACACATGCACACTCCACACACACACACACACACACACAGACACACACACACACACACACACACACACACACACACACTGAGAGAGCGAGATAAGATAAAGCTCGGTTTTTGAAGTGTGATATGAAACGCTAGCCCTTAAATTGGGTTCTCCATGCAGTTCATGGCCTCATTCCCCCTCCTGTCATTCCCTAATGTTTTCGTTCACTGGTCACACAACATTCACTAAATGAATGAGAGGTTCATTTAAGTTTCATGAGACAGTGAATGGCTCAGTTTTACTGCCTAATTTCTCTGCCAGAGGGCTCTAATGAAGAGCATTATGATCACATTTAATTAAACTGCAGCAGCAGTCTTGTATTCAGCTTAAATTAAATTAAACTGAGTATTTGTTGTCTAATTAGATAAATCATGCCACATTCAACGTGCCCACAAGTGAATCATGTTCTGTACAAATTGCCTTTTTCACCTTTTTCATACCTAAATGCTTGCAAGGATTGTATTATTCTGGCTATTCTTTCTGTTTTAGACATTATGTTTAACGCTTTAATGTACAATCTGCTCAAAATGGCAAAGAAAACATTTGACTCTAGTTTTTACTTAAACGATTTCCTGGATTGCAGACGCATGCACTGTTATTTATGCCTTGAGCATGCCCAGATCTTTTCAGGCTGACTGCACTTTCTTGGTCTGAAAATCTATACGTTAATCGGAGTTAATTCATTCTCCCTTGACTGGAGCTGTTTAGGTAACTCATTATCAGTTCAAGAACACTTATTTGTGCACCGTTTCAATACCGAGCTCAGTCATTACTGCTGGCGAGGTGCGGAGAGGATGTGTGATCAATCTCTCGCTTGCCTAACCTCTCCACTTCAGCAAGAGGAGCCTATAAGAGCCGACTCGACCGAGGCAGCGAACATGTTGCTGCATATCTGTGGAATCTGCAGTGCTGCAGTGACTTGCTCCAAGCTGTTAGGAAGATCTCCAAGCCAGCATCCTCTTGATTCAAGTGTGGAGCGGCTATCATGCATCACTGTAAATACTTCCTTTTCCAGTGAAGCACTTGAATGCAGTCTCTTCTTTCTCGTCTGATGAGAAAGATATGGAACAATGCAATGTGCGATGTTTGTGTTATATCTTTTTGGGGGAGTGAAAAGGGGGGGGGGGTGCCCCTACTGAGCTAACAAGACGCACAGGGCTCTCCGCTGCCCCTTCACAGCATGTGCCAACACTCAGTGCCTCGAGTGCCCGTCGACGCGCTCAGCACCTCGCTCCAGTTCCGTCCTGGCACCGCTCACAGACAGGTGCCAAACAGATGCCACGGGAAAAAAAAGAAGAGCTGGAATGCCGAGGCCTGATCCCTGTGTCACCCCTCGGATCCCGCACCCCCCCCCCCCCACCCCCCCACGGAGAGGAGAGCTGGAGCTGCTTATTGTTCTCATCTCCAACAATAGTGCGGGGCGCTGAGGGAAACGCTGCCATCTGGGAGTGCTGGAAATCATTAGGCAAATGGCAAACAAACCAGAGGAAAGGCACACGGGGGTGAGCCCAGCCGAGTCGAGTCGGCACGATGCGCATGGTGGGCTTCAGTCTGACCACTCCCGCTGGGAGCACCCACTCCGGCTAAATGACCGTGCTGGTTATTGTCTGTGCGAAAGCTAATGTTGCAAAAAAAAAAAAAGCCCTGGTTTTTGTATTCTAGATTTTCGCCATTCGAATTTGACTCAAAAAAGGTGATTCCGTTTAGCCTATAAGTGCGTGTGGATAGGATATGATCATGTATGCTTGAATATCCACATGCTGGCCTGTGTTGTGGAGAAGGTTCCGAGGGATCTGTCTCTCGCAATGAGCGCTATTCCAGCTGACAAGGACTCACCCGTCCGCCTCTCACATAAAATTAGAGTAATCTGTTTGAACAGCCCTCCTAATCCAAGAACTATGGTATTTTTTAACCACACTGCTTTGGTCTTTGAATAATGCACCCTGAACATTAATTTTAAAAGCGGTGTATTTCCTTGGCTGATCCGCAGGTTAGAATGCCAGGCATCACCATACATTAACCATGGCCCAGATCGTGAGGATTCTCTGCCAAGTCAAACAAGGCCACTGCATCCTCTGGAAAAGGGAGCCTGCTGTTGATTAAGAAATGTGCTTTGGGTGTAATTGGAAATGACTGATCCGAGAGCATATCCACCCCAGAAACTGGAGACACATGTTCCTCATGCCTGGTGGAGGGGAGTTTGCTCAGTGGTGGAGGTGGGCACATTGACTCAGGGTTGGATGGGCTGCCTGGTGGTTACACCATGTCTGCTGCGAGGGGGGAGTCTTGCGGACTTAACGACTGCCGTGGAACATTTCGGTCATGAGGCAGAAAAGCGGCACGTCCTCCTTTCCTTTTTTTTTGGAGGGGCACTGATTGAGTGGTTTGCCTGATGGGGTTCTTTTTTTCTCCGAGAACTTTTAAGAGTTTTCATGTGTCTTTGTGTATATCGTCACCTCTGACGTCTGTTATCGTGGTTTTTATTAGGGTCACCCCAGGCCTCCGCGACCTAGTTAGGGAGGACTTTGGAGACTCCATTAAGGCACAGGCTGACATGTCCTTGACTGCCTCAGCTCCGTGCCTGTCCTCCCTCTACCGTGCTAGACAGAATGCTCCGGTCCGCTCTCAGACCGGGCTTTGCTCTGCGATGACAATGCCATGGCGAATAGCAGAATGGATGTTCCATATGGAAGCCCCGTATGGAGCTCGTAACCCAAGACAAGGGTGTCGTGTGTCAGGCCGTGGATGTGGTTGTGTGTGTGAGAGAGAGAGGGGTGATTCCAGTTCCATCTACTCCAGGGTTTCTCTCAAGGGCCTCAGGGTGCCATCTTCCCTGGTCTCTCTCTCTCTCTCTCTCTTCCTCTCTCTCTTCCTCTCTCTCATGACCTGATTACTCTGTGTGCAAGGAGCATCTGTTCCAGCAGCCGGCCTGCCCTATTCCCACATCAATACGTCTCACTTTACATTAAGTTTGAGGGAGCTAGTGCCCGAAACGCAAATGGATTTCCGTAACGCTAAGATAAACAGTCTCGGGATGCACACCCAACCCACACCCCTGCTCCCCCCCCGGACACCATGATTTATTGTCACCCCCCACACCGAACTCAGGCTGAATTTTGATTTACTTTACTTTCCTTTTTCCACCCCTCCCATTCCCATTCCATGATTTCACATGCCACAGAACATCCACGTATGTAAATCAATTTCTAATCGCCAAGGGCACATGTGCAATCTGGCTACTGGCTGGAGGACAGGAGTCTACTGAGGCCGTGGCACGGGGCCAGCAGCGCTATAGCCTTTTGATGCCATGGCAAGTGTACGGATGGGCGGGTCGCCTTCGCAGGCACCAGCAGGGTCGGCCTCGTCAGCGACTTATCACGCCTATCAAGCTTAAATCGCCTCCTTTGATATTCACACTCGTGTTGGAATGGGACCGACCAGACCACAGTTCAGAACAGCAAGATGTCTGAACTGAAGCTCACCGCTTTCCCTTAAACTTTTTTTTTCTTTAAAAAAAAAAACATTTAAACATTTTTTTTCCTGTTTTTATGGTGGAGGATCCCGCGCAATGACAAATGCTTGTGGTAAGCTGACCTGCTTTTCGCCTGTCTGGTGAAACCATGATTGAGGTTCATGCCTTCACCATGAAGTCATAATAGGATAACTGAGCCCCATTCCCCCCGCTGCTGTTGCTGCATTTGTCCCTGCAAGGTTCTCTGGAATATCCAGCAAGTGAGGCAAGATGAATGAGCTTCCTCCCTGTCTCCTGCATTCGCAGTAATCACCAGACAGCTGCATGCAATAACGTCTCTATAACAGCCCCAGTAGAAGCCTACATTCTAATGCTTTTTTCCCCCTCAGTCAGTGTTATTGCAGAACATTCTGTCCAAATGGTGCTTTTGATTTAGAGGAGTTTATATACTACCACTAGAGGAGCTCGGGCCAATCTGATCAGTTGTATGGTGAGTGCCCTTCTGGCAGGAATATCTCCGGGTAGCTCTAACAAATTGTATACATTCAAAATGTAATTTATGGGACATTTAAGGACTTAAGGGATATTTGAAGACAAAAGCTGTGGCATCTTTTCCAGTGAGATCATTGGGAGCATTATAACTGCACAGCATCGTCCAAACCACAATCTTGAATTCAGTCCCACTGTTTCTATTTTGTGTGTGTGTGGGGGGGGGTCTTACTGACCATTCCCTTTGTTCCACTTTTCTAGTACTGGGCCTACACGGCACAGCTCCAGGTCTTACGGTTTTATTATGTCCCACTCCAGGGGAAAGAGCTTGCATGACACGCGGAGGCCGGCGGAGACCAGATTTAGAGTGCACCGAATGTGTTTCCTGTCACTGCAGTTTAATGCAACTGAAAGGGCGGGTGGGGTGGGAGAGGAGTGGAGCTGAGGTGATGTGGTGGAGGTGTGTGTATGTGGGGGGGGGGGCTCAATAGGTCTACCATGTCTGTACGCGCACTTTGCATTCTGCTGGCGGAAAAACACTCCTGCTTCACAGCGGCCGTGAGCGGTCCCTCATGCACTGACCGGACGGAGCGTCTCGCTTTTTTACCGGCCACCTGGTCAGTGTCTTGACAGCGTTACAGCGGCGGCGGCGTGCTCTCGCCGTGTTGCACTGCCGGACCTGGCCGCTCTCCGAGGCCTTGTTCCACAGCTCTCTCTCTCTCTCTCTCTCTCTCCTTCTCTCTCTCTCCTCCTCCGAGTGCGGAGTTTTCACGCAACCCCCGGGAACGCCGGAGGGGGTCACGGAGCCAACGCCAGACGTGCAGACGCTTCCTCGATCCCGCCGCTCCATATGGAGCGTGATTGGCATGATGGGGATTTAAACGTCTCGCGCCTGACGTTAATAGAAGCCTGCATGACTCATTTGGGTGAGGAAGAGAGAGAGAGGGAGGGAGAGAGAGAGAGAGAGAAAGAAAGAAAGAGAGAAAGGGAGAGAGGGAGCAAGAGAGATAAAGGGAGAGAGATGACACTTCAGCTGTTTCACCAGTTCAAGAGCTTGGAATCACACTCCTCTGAGAGATCTCATCCAGCCAGATTTTCGGGGCTTTAATGAGAGCTGTCTGACATTTACCTGCACTGCTCACCTTTCCACGAACAACAGAGGAGCCGCGATCAGGTGGGAATATGTCGGGGGCTCGTCCTCCAAACGCCTTCGGCGGGGGCAGGAGCAGCTCAGCTCCCCTGTTCCGGAGTGACCCACGTGATCCCCTTCCTTTTAATGGCGTCTCCTCCACGCTGGAGCAGACATTAGCTAACATTTGCTCAAAGTCACCTCCGCCGCCACAGCCACGGGCATGCCACGGCCAGCCCAGTAATCACCACCAGCTTCACCCCCAAAACCCCCCAAACTCCATCCCTGACCCCACCCCCCCCCACCCCCCAATGCCGACCTCCTACCAGACACGCGGCAGCTTCTTGTAGCGCCGACCGAGCGCCCAGTACACACACCGGCGAGCGGCGTCTGTGTGTGTGTGTGTGTGTGTGTGTGTGCAACACGGCAACAGTGGCCCCAGCGCCGCCGCTTTGCCGTCCGCCCACGCCGTCTAAGCGGAGACGCTAAACAATGGCGGCGCTTTTCATTGACTCCCGGCCCGGCGGCCCCTGCCGCTTTGAAGTGCAAACCTGGTCAGCGCTGGCAGCGGCGAGCGAGCGGGCGGTGGAGCGGGCGGTGGAGCGGGCGAACGAGCGGCTACTGTGGCGCAGCAGTCATGAAATATGGATCGTGTGGGCTGAAGGCTGCGAAGCGCTGAAAGAATTACCCGTCACAGACAGAGCTCAGCAGGGGGGATGTGGTGGAGCTGACGACACACACACACACACACACACACACACACACACACACACACATCCCAGTGGCATATAGCGTGGATGGCAGACGTCCTGTGGAGCCCAGCTAAGCAAAACATGGTGTGGGAGGTGAAGATGTGGTCTAAACATCCATCTTCTTGAATAATATGCTGTATATTTGATGCGGAAATGCGTGCATTCAACATATGCCTTCTTGGAGAAGAATGTGTTGCTTCCTTGCTTGGTCACCAAAATAATAATGAAAAAACAAACACTTAAACTGTTTTCAGACATGCAAAAAACTCCTGATATTTTGCAGACACTAAACGAACCACCCACATCTGACACTACCAGCCCCCAGGATTAATTCCGGGTGCAGCACAAGTGAGCATAAGTGTGAACAAAAACACGAGTGGATTCACACCTATAGAGAGGGGGCGTGTTGATGACGTTTCCTTAATGCAGGACGACACCACCGTTATAGGCCTCATACGTGATGGGGAGGAGTCTTCCTATCGGGATGAGGTAGAAAAGTTGGTGCAGTGGTGTGCAGACAATAATCTCATCCTCAATACAACAAAAACCAAAGAACTCATAGTTGACTTCAGGAAAAAGACAGACCAGCACCTTCCCATCTCCATTAATGGCCAGGTAGTGGAGTGGGTACCCTCCTTCCGTTTTCTAGGCACCACTATCCATCAGTCCCTATCATGGAACCCGAACACCAGTCTCATCATTTCCAAAGCCCATCAGAGACTACACTTCCTCCGTCAGCTGAAGAAGTTTGGGGTCAGTCAAGCAGGCATGATCCACTTCTATCGGGCTACCATTGAGAGTGTACTCTCCTTCGCCATCTTGGTCTGGTATGGTAGTGCCACCAGCCAGGACAAACAACGGCTTGAGAGGGTGGTGCGCAGGGCCTCAAAAATCATTGGCTGTAGTCTGCCTACCATAGCCTCACATTACATCACCAGAATCTCCAGGAAAGCCAAAAACATCATCTCTGACCTCTCCCACCCAGCACACCATCTATTCACACCCCTACCATCAGGGAGAAGGTTCAGGAGCATCACATGCAAAACATCACGCTTCAGGGATAGTACCTATCCACAAGCTATTCGCCTCCTGAACATGCACTAAGCACTTATGGATTACATACCAGGCTACCTCTCTTTGCACTTGTACAACTGTACTGAACTGCTGCTTTCTGTGATCCTTGCACTTTGTTGCACTTTTTCTGTATATTAAGTGTTGTTACCCCTGTGCTATTGTGTTGTCATTATGTGTCTTATATGTGAGCATACCAAAACACATTCCTATCAATTGTATTTCATACTGTTGAAATGGCTATAATAATAATAATAATAAACTTGAAAACTTGAATGCACTTGTGGGGGTGTGAAACTGAAAGCATGTCTAAATACCATTTCAATACAACATTTCCATTTCACATTCAAGACAAAACACCACCAAGAATGTGGCACTGGCAAGATGAGGAAATTCGCAAGCTGCTGTCCATTAGAGCTAACGCTGAAGTCATGTGGCAAATGCATGGGCACACGGCCAAGAAGCAATGCACAAATATGCACTTCGGCTGACTTTGGCTGCTGTTCCTTCATCTGCTATGCTGTATATGGTAAGCAAACAACGTGACAGCAGCCACATATATATATATTGTGCGTCACACCCCACCTCCTACAAACTCAACCCTGGAGCCAACCCCCCACTTACACCACCCAGTATTTACTGCCTGTATGAACAACTCCTACCCATCATGCAATGTGGGCTTGTGAGCTTCATATCTTCAGAGGTCATGTGTGAAAATGACTAAATACACAAAGCCATGGTGAAGCTTTTGGGTCCCACCTCAGTGATGCACAGCATTCTTTAAATGGATGCACACACAAATGAGTTTACACTGAGACTGTCAGAGTTACTGTATACAGTACACACCTTTTGTGTGCAGAAATCACGCTGTGGCTGAAACTTGCATTTTTAGCCTGCAGCTCCGAGCATCCGAGGTCAGCTGCCTCACTCACACACACACACACACACACACACACACACACACACACACACACACACACACACACAGTGTGTGAGTATATTCACCTTTAGAAAGAGAGAAGAGGAGATAAGATAAGATGGAATGAGAATGAGTTAACCGGCCAAAAAAAGAAGGAGTCGGGAGGGGAAGAGAAGTTGTTCCTCTTCATCAGAGAGAGCATTGTGCTCAAAATGAGCTCATTAGAGAAGTCAAGCCTCTCTCACTCTCTCGCTGTCCTCATCACCCTTTTTCTCCCCGTTGAGTCCAAATTGAATTGTGTTTCATTTGAACTTTCCCCAAAGGCGCTGACGGACCAGCTGAATTGTGTGAGCCGCATGGCATGGCATGGCACGGCCGAGGGCCTGTGGTTAAAGGTGTCGTCCCGCTCTCCTTCGTCAATCCGGCTGGTCTTTGATGGGGCCTTTTGACGCGGCAGGCTCGCCCGGTGACGATTGATCCCGTGGCTGCCCACATTGGAGCTCTTCACATGATACTGTTTATCAGAGGCATTTTTCCTACCACACCAAAATGGCCGTAGGCCTTCATGCATGCCTTCTCCATGAGTGTGGCCGCAGGCTTTGTTTTGGAGAAGTTTGCTCCGTTTGACTTTCCCTCGTCTGCTGTTTGTGTCAAGAGTTGAAAGTGTTTTAAAACCAGACCGCGAGGATAAAAATTGTAATGATGAGAGGAAGTCGTTACAGTATGTCTGTCCAGAGCGAAAGACCAAAGACGGACGCATGTTTCAAATAACCGTTCGAGCCGTGGGCAAAAACCAGATTGGGGGGAGAAAAAAAAAGAGAAGCGGTCCGCTGCCCACCGCCTGAGACCACACTTTATTCCGTTTCCAAGTTTCGATCGATCCCGAGTCCCGGCTGAAACTGAAGTAATGTGTGGACGGATGCACTAACCGGGTTGCTATGACAGAGACCTGGCAGGTACATGCAGTCTGTGCTGTGCGTTGGGGAGTGTGAGCTGGGAGGAACCTTCCCCTCGGTGACCTGTGATGTAAGAGGCCAGGACCGACCGGGACGCTCACTAAAAACGGCCGCAGAGCCCGCAGCGCTACCCGTCCGCCATGAAAGCCAAGCCTGCCCCCCTCCACACACACACACACACACACACACACACACACACACACACACTCACACAACCACACACACCCTCCCTCTAGTCTCAACAATCTCTGTTTATCTTGCAACCGATCCGTTTCCCAGAAAGAGCCTGCAGTAAGGATATGCTTCTCGAGCTTTGTAATCAATAAGTCTCTCAGAAGAACTCAAGCCTTGCATACAAAGAAAACGAGAGGCGAATCTGGCAGGGGTGCCAGCGCAATGAGAGACGCAGTGGTGTTTTTTGAGGTTTGTGCACTGGAGTCGTGTACATCTGGAGGCTGCATCAGGCGCAGTGGAGGGTTCTGGGCAGCCCAGTGCCTCCATCCCACTCTCTGCCTCTCCCCTCAGTATAGGAAGGGCTGAACTCTCTCTCCCTCTCTCTCTCTCTCTCTCTCTCTCTCTCTCTCTTTCTCTCTCTCACTCTGTGTGTGTGAACGAGAGAACAAGGTTAGCTGAGAGCTCTGTGGCTCATAGATGCAGATAAGGTCAGAGAGTTCTTCTGAGCAAAACCTGTGTCCACTCAGCTGCAACTTCATGAATCCAATCTCATATAAAATATTAATAATGTATTGTTTAAAAGGGTAACATTTGACAACCTTCTCTTCACTTTCACAAGTTGAGTACCCGACGCATCATCAGGCATTTAAACATGTGATGTTCACACTCTGAGCCGGTTGCTTTACTCTGACTGTGGGAGTAGCCCATTACTGAATGACTACTAATGAATTAGTATTTCTCTCTCTCTCTCTCCGTTCGTCTTCTCCGCCGGCGGACTCTATGAAACGCCACGGGATTAGAATGTTGTGTGACTTTAGATGGCCTTTTGCTTTCACACTTTAATCCTTTGTGCTGCCTCTGTGGCACCAACAAAGAGGAGACTCAAGTTCTGAAATTGAACAGGGTCAGCTGGTGAGGAGCATCAATGCCCCGCGCGACTCCGGTCCCACCCTCCCCCCTCCCCCCTGTTCCACGGTGTGTGTGTGTGTGTGTGTGTGTGTGTGTGCCGACATGGAGCAGGGGCTCTCGGCGTGCTTAGTATGCGCGGAGAGCCCGACTTTCCCACTGGTCAGATGCTAATGCACTGAAAAGCCTAGGGGTCAGAGGTCAGGCAGGCCCATGGAGTGACATCATGACAGCTTGAGAGAGGTCAGGGAGAAGGGGAGTGAGGATACACTAGTGTGACAAAGGGCCCGCCCATACAAATAGAATTCCATCGCATTCAAAAGGGGCGGCGGAACAAAGAGTGATGGAATCTCCCAAGGCTTCTTGGGGCTTTTCAAGACCCAGCTTTTTACTCTCTCAAGAAAATGGTCACATCTGTCTTGCCATCTCATACTGTTTTGGGCTCTTCCTCTTCTTGTCTCTGCTGTATCACACCAGACAGACGCATTGGAATACACGGCACTTGCTATGTTATTGTTAGTTGCCCCCCAAAGCCCCATAAAGCTCCCAGACCCCTCATTAGAGACAGTTCCCATGCATGAGTGGCCCTCTTAAGTGTCCACTCTGGGGACCGCATCTTTAAGGTGATGCTCCATTATTGATGACTTTCATGTGTGTGTTTGGTGGGCGGGGTGGAGGTCTTGGCAACATCTCGCCACAGCTGTCTCGCTCTCATCAGCGCGCAAAACGGCTGACGCACAAAAGGGGGCCGGCAGACGTGCCAGCGTGAGCGAGATATTTTTTCGAGGGGAGCAGCCCAGCTGGAAGTCTAATAACACAAAAACCTCCCCCGGTCCTCTCTGTCTCTGCTAAACGGCCTCTCCCCTGCATCGGCCCCTTTCATCCGCGGCGATTGATAGGTGAGGAGACGGACCTCGGCGAGCGGACACGGCGGGCCACGGCGATGTTGGAGATGAATGTAGGAGATATGAGCCCTTTGATGCACTCTGACGCCTACGGAATCTTTATTTCTCAGGGTTAGGGTTGGGCTCTCCGTCTGACCTGAAGCTGAATAACTAATCTCCCATTGCCGTGTGGCTGTGGGCCTGGGCTGCTCTGCAGTGGCTAACTGACCATGTTTTAACGGATGGAGAAGACTGAGGATGAGAATGAGCTTTCTGTCTCTGTCACGCTCACACACACACACACACACACACACACACACACACACACACACACACACACACACACACACACACACACACACACACACACACACACACACACACACACACACACACACAAACACACACACACACATGCATACAGTACACCCACACACAGGCATGCATACATGCATACAGTAATTTCCTGTGTATTAGCTACATTGTGTATAAGCTGCAGGACTAAAGACACAAAGCCATATTAATACCATATTACCTGCCCCCATGTATTAACCTCATAGCTGAAGAAATTTAGCAAAATCAATGTATAAGCCGTAGCTAATTGTTGGGAAAATATGGTACAAATACACAAACATACAAAAGGTATGTACAAATACACATCTTCTCACTTTGTATTGTTGTCCATTATTTATTTCACGGTCATCCATTTTATTCAAATGTAACCATAAGCATGTTCCAGTTTGATGCTCAATACTACCAATCCATACATAGTGCAAAGGTCAGCGAAACATAATCTATACATTGATTCCATTCACTATTACATAATTAAGGAAACAAGAAAGATCTCAGCTTGTTTATTTAAACGGTTGACTCCCAGTCCACTCTGCATTAGGAATGATTTGCCATCCACCTGAGCTCACTGAGAATGAGCCGAAAGAAGACTCTTGAATATCCAGAAGGAGAGGTGGTGATCTGGAGTGAGCCGGAAGAAGACTCTTGAATATCCATAAGGAGAGGTGGTGATCTGGAATGAGCCAGAAGATGACTCTTGAATATCCATAAGGAGAGGTGGTGATCTGGAATGAGCCGGAAGAAGACTCTTGAATATCCATGAGGAGAGGTGGTGATCTGGAGTGAGCCGATGGAAGACCCTTGAATTTCCATAAGGAGAGGTGGTGATCTGGGAATGAGCAGGAAGAAGACTCTTGAATATCCATAAGGAGAGGTGGTGATCTGGAAAGAGCCGGAAGAAGACTCTTGAATATCCATAAGGAGAGGTGGTGATCTGGGAATGAGCAGGAAGAAGACTCTTAAATATCTATAAGGAGAGGTGGTGATCTGGAATGAGCCAGAAGAAGACTCTTGACTATCCATAAGGAGAGGTGGTGATCTGGGAATGAGCCGGAAGAAGACTCTTGAATATCCATAAGGAGAGCTGGTGATCTGGGAATGGGAATGATAGTGAATATTTAATGCAGCGATCAGCATATTGTTTTGCGAGGTCTCCCTGAAAAAAGTAACTGCATTTAATTACTGTCATTTTGTGCTCTGGGTTGAGTTGAGTATCTCAGCGCGGTGTACAACTTGCCTATGATTGCTGCTGCCGAAGATAATAGTCTCCACTTTATGAATAATTGCAGGCAATTAAAACCCTTAAATTCCTCTGCTTACTAAGGGAGATGCAGTCCTGCCAGAGAATGCTAATCATTGCTCCACTTTAATCGCTCTCCAAGGCAGCTTGTATTATGTAAGTTTATATAGAGCCTTACGCTATACGTTTCGTTAAATGATATTAATTTCAAGCCCATGTGATTCGCACTTGTGCTCGAGACTGGCCCGTATCTCATTATGTCAAGCGCGTGCATCTTCCGTCTTGTCTGAATAAAACATACGGTGGCGAATCTGTCGGCTTGCAGATAAGGAACGAGACATTGAGGAGGCATGTATTGGTGGGAGACTGATCCGGTTGTTTGTAACAGACTGTGTTAACGTCTGGGTAAGGGAGTCTGGAGAAGTGTGTTCATGGATGTAATGGAACACAAAGAACATCCACACTTCCGTTTCAGAGGCTCTATGGTTCCACATGACACGATACTACAGCTTAAAAAGCCAGTTGTTTTTGACTGTGGGTTGTTTTGGAGGGGGAAAGGCTGCCATAAAAGTTCAAAGGCTTCCTATCCTATCAGAGATGTAATTCATTTCTTTGTGACTGAAAATGTTATTTGCTGAATGAATTTTTGATCATATTCCACATCCCACAGGTATAAACAGCACCAGTCTCAGAAGTATTTAGAATGCATATGATCAGCCACAGTGTATACACCATTTATAGTTATTATCTTATGATAGGGCTGTAGGGTCAGAGAGAGCTTCATTGCTGTTGGAAACAGAACCCCTTCACACACACACAACACACACACACACACACACACACACACACACACTCATACACACGCACACACACACACACACACACACACACACACACACACACACACACACACACACACACACACACACACACACACACAACACACACACACACAACACACACACACACGCACACATGCACCCACCTTCTCCAGTGCATGGCGTCTCACCCATAACACACTGGCTCATTAGCTGTGTAGCTGAGAGCCACGAGAGCTGTCTTTGGGCCTCTCTCATCTCAGGTGGCATCTCTCTCCGGCTCTCCTCTTCTTCACCCTCCTCTTCCTCTCTTCCTCGCTCCTCTTCACGCCGCCGTTCACGCTGTGTGGGAGAGAGCGTCGCCACCCCCCCGCTGTCTGCCTCCTGTCTGCCGCGGAGTGATAACGTGCCGCGCCGACACCGACGCCGCATCTCCCCCTGAAAATCCCATCAGCGGGTCGGCGTGGTGCGTGGGAGCGTTCGAGAGCGCTCGGGGCAGGCGGGCGGGCGAGCGAGCGGGTGAGCGGGCGGGCGGGCGGGCAGGTGGGCCGAGTTCTCGGCGGCGCGGCGGGTTTCGCGTTGTCATGTCGTGCCCATCTCCTGGCGCAGATTGTTGTCTGGCGTTTCCTCCTAGCGACAGCGAGATGATGCCTGTGACAGGTTTACCTTGTTTCAGATCGAATGAGATTTTCTCCAAGATTTCCGGGAACGCGCCACAAACACATTGTCTGGGGCCGTGTTTTGATGTGTCTCACACAAACATGAATGACACCCGGCACTAATGTGTCTTGACAGAGCCTGTTGGCATTTGCCACAGCACAGACATGAGGTCTTAACCTTTTTTCTAAAGAAGATTTTGAAGCTTTTGAGAAGGGAAATAATGTCATCTCTTTAAATGCTTTTCCAGTCTATGCTTGAGCTGAAGCTCAGCTCGTTCTTGTAGCGAGAGCTTTGAAAATAACAGTTTTTATGTTGGATTCCTCTTCAGTTGTATTTTGCTGTGGTCTAATAATTCCAGTCTCTGAGACACGTGATGTTAAACGATATATTTCCAAAACATCCTGCTCTGCAACAGATAATGCATAAGGTGCTTTGCCTTTAACATGCTAAATCTGCTTTTGAATATCCTTAGTCTAAATTGAACCTAAAGTCTATCCTAAAGTCTGCCCTAAATCTGCTTTTGAATATCCTTATATATCCTCTTCTGTGGCCAGAGGATTGATTTTTGCCACAGTGGCTCTGCCGGGCGAGACACCACTGCATGGCTCTCCACCAACCGGCTTGGGATGGAGGCTGGTGTGGCCAAGACTAATGGATTTGTTTACCGCGCACACACCTCACGGCGTGGAGGTCGATACATTGATGCAATGATATCTTCGGTTCAGTGCCTTCCCCAACCCCCCCCCCCCCCCCCCCCCCCCCTCCCCGCTCTCTCTAAATTCACACAGAAATATGAACGGGCAAATCTGACAGACCTTTTTTATACGGCCGCGTGTCTATCAAAGGCATGGCATGGTGACGCATAATGATCACCTTGACCTGTTTCGCTTCTGCTTTGCACTCGAGCGTTTCTCTCTCACCGGTGCAGCCAGGGAGGAGGAACAGTACAGCTCGGAAGATTCAGCTCACGCCAAGAGAATCTCTTCCTGTTCTCTCTAGCCTTTTCTGAAGATTGCATAACATACCTTCAATATTCAGCTCTGGAAAAAAATGAAGAGACCACCGCACATTTTTCCTACCTTGCTGATTGACAATCGATTGAGTTGAAGGTCATATTCAAACTCGCAGTGGTCTCTTCATTTTGAATATGACCGCCACCTCATTCGGATATCACTCATCAACCTTAGGAGGACATCAGAAAAAATGAGCAGTGATGGTCTCTTCAGTTTTTTTCCAGAGCTGCGTATGAATCACAAAGCCGCCGTAGCTGTGTGTTAGCGCTGCCTTGTAAAGCAGTGATTACGATGTGAATCAGCATCCGGCGAGAGATGCTAGCTCGCCGAACATGCGATGCAGTCTGCCTCTGCTTTGGCTTGGTCCTGAGCTACGGGTGTAAGTGAAAGGTTTATAATTAGTAAGTGCAGAGACATGCAGATTATAGCTTATGGTGGCTTGTTCTGACCCATTTTACTGGAACTAGGGCAGTTCCCCGAACTTTTTATGGCCATAGGTGGCGTACTGTGTCTGTGTCCGTATTGAACGCACGGAGACGAGGAGACTTTTCAGTGAAACCACAACAGAGGCGGATGTGATAAACTCTATAGGACTAATGACTGGGTAGCTGGTTTACTTGAGGGCGGTAAGAAAACCAACCGAATTTCCACCCACTCGTACGGCATAGATATGCATACACACACACACACTTCCTCGCTTGCTCTTGCTCTCTCTCTCTCTCTCTCTCACACACACACACACACACACACACTCACACACACACACACACACACACACACACACACACACACACGTACACAGTGTCTTACTTTTAAAATGTGCACAAATCCATGAATGTATGAAACACATATACACACACAAACACACCCATGCAGGGATGTTCTTTGACCCAGACAGAAACACTGCACTCTCTCACACACACACACACACACACACACAGACACACAGACACAGACACACAGACACAGACACAGACACACACACACACACACACACACACTCAGGCATAGCCCCCCTGCAGCTTTGTTTGTATTGCATTTTTTTTTCAGTTTCATTCATCTAGCCCTCACTATATCATACACCTTTAGATAAACAAACACAAGACAGCCTACACACACACACATACAGTATGCGCACATACCCATATGCAGCCCCTGCACCTGAACCCATACACACACACACACACACACACACACACACACACACACACACACACACACACACTTACTCATGTACACGCACACACACACACACACACACACATGTACAGCCCCCCTCATATGAACACACATGTACTCACACACACACACTCTCACATGCTCATGCACGCACACACACACACACACACACACACGTAGAGGGAGAGAGAAAGCGAGAGCTGGGTTTGTTTTGTGTTCTTCTCTGTGTGTTTCATATTTTATGATGAGTGTGAGGGCCTGTGCTGTGTTGCCTGCAGACATGGGGAGTTGGCAGCGCTCCAGAGAGGGGCTGAGAGGAGAAAGCCTGCACAGCATCCTTAAACAGCTCCACACACACACACACACACACACACACACACACACACACACACACACACACACACACACACCACGGCAGCATCTCCCCCTCAGAGGCACAGATCCTGATTTATTGTATATTTAAAATTAACTATCAGGGAGGGGAGCTAGGCTGCTTCTCGCTAAGACAAAAAAGACTCCTACAAAAGCCCAAATCAGAGGGCTTCCAAAAAAGCTCTGTTGTGTTTGTGAAACGCTGTTCTCATTACTCATTACTACAGTTCCTCGGTGAGGAAGGACCACTGTTTATACATTAGCGCGTAATTGGCTTCGGAGAGTCTTAGAGCTCACTAGTACTTTTCAATAATTCTCACCATGAAATAATAAGCCACTATCAAAATGACCTTTTTTTTGTTTAATTGATAATCATTGGTCTTACCGTGCAAGTTCATTATTTTACCCAGTTTTTAGGGTGAAAATAAACTGTATGTTAATCATGTTAAACAAAGTGACAATTTGTTGCAGAGAAATACTGTTTATATAAAGAAGAACACAAATGAAAATGAAATTTTCCTTTCTAATCACTCACTATCAGCAAACACTTGAAAATAGACTCTTAGCTTTCTATGACCACTTTCTAATACCACAAATCTGTATTTTAGTGTTAAAAAATAAACATTTCAGTTTGTGTGTGTCATTGTGCTCTCCAAAGTGCCAGGATGTGCTCTTCCTCCCGTTGGTGTGTGTGTGTGTGTGTGTGTGTGTGTGTGTGTGTGTGTGTGTGTGTGTGTGTGTGTGTGTGTGTGTGTGTGTGTGTTGCTCTCGCCCTCACACTCACACTCGGCTCGGGGAGCTCGGGGAGAAGGATGCAACAGAGCGGGCAAGCTGGTGACTCTAACACAGCAGATGGAGCGGGTAGCAGGCGGAATGGTGGGAAGGGGGAGAGGGAGAGGGAGAGAGAGAGCGAGGGATGAGGTGATGAGGAAGGGAAAGGGGGAGAGAAAGGAATCGAGGGAGAGCGGAAGAGGGATGATGTGATGAAGAGAAAGAGAGGGAGAGAGAAAGCAAGAAGAGGGATGAGGTGATGGAGAGAAAGAGAGAGATGGAGAGAGAAAAGGGGAGAGGAGGGACGAGGTGATGCGGAGGAGGAAGAGAGGGAAAGGGGGAGAGAAATGAATCGAAGGAGAGCGAGAGGAGGGATGAGGTGATGAGGAAGAGAAAGAGAGGAAAGGGGGCGATAGAGATGAAGTGCATGAGAGCTGGATTGGAACAGAGTCAGAGAGGGGAAGAGAGGAGAGGAGAGGGAGTGAGAGAAGAGACACTGGCTGAGGAGGGAGGAAGAGATAGATAGAGAGCTGAGGGAGGGAAATGGGGGGATCGCTGTTGTCGTTTTTTGGGGGAGTGTGTGTGGGGGGGGGGTTTAGCAGAGCGGCGGCGTTGGCGTTCTGGCGGTGCCCGTGGCTGGGTAAAGCGGAGCAAAGCCAAGACTAACAGCGGGCCGCCAGGGCACCACACGGCTGGCAGTGGCGGGCAGCTGGAGAGCAGGAGAGAATGAGATGTAAATATGAGAGAGAGAGAGGAGAGGAGAGGAGAGGAAGGGAGGGGAGAGGAGGGGAGGGGAGGGGAGAGGAGAGGAGAAGATAGGAGAGGAGAGAAGAGGAAGGGAGAAGAGGAGAGGAGAGAAGAGAAGAGAAGAGGAGAGCAGAGGAGAGGAGCAGACCCACGAGGGTATGCACAGTGCTGCTGTCAGATCTGCACACACACTCAGAGGGGCTCTCTCTCTCTCTCTCAATCTGTGTGTGTGTGTGTGTGTGTGTGTGTGTGTATATAAAAGAGAATGGATGACATCAGAGGAGTGTGTTGTTTATGTTTGTATGTACTGTAGGCTTTGTGTCAATATGTACATTGGGTGGTTGGTTGGCTGTGTCTATACAAATTTTCTTGCCAACTCTGTGTGAGCATCAGGGATAAGACCCCCTCCACCCCCCACCCCCAACACACACACACACACACACACACACACACACACATGCACACAGAGAGAGAGAGAGAGAGAGAGAGAGAGAGAGAGAGAGAGACCCAGAAGGTGTTTTGTGTGTTTCCCACATGAGGGGGCCTCCTGTCCTGAAAAGCCGCTCCACTGTAGCAGCAGCTCCTGGGCGGCTGGTGTGGAGCCCGCATGGAGGCCCGTCAGGCTGCCCTTCTGCTCCACGCTCTGGGGCCTCTAATCCCCCTCCGCCTGGCACTGCTCACCGCAGACGCACCCAGCCCTGCCTGCCTGCTTGCCCCCTGCCTGCCCTGCCTGCCCTGCCTGGCGACTTAGCCCCCTTCACGGAGGTTAACTCGGACGGTGCTCCCACTCTCTCTCCCTCTCTCTCTCTCTCTCGCTCTCTCTCTCTTTGACCTTGCCTGATAGCATGTGCAGATGCTTGTCACCGAGTTAAAAGCCCCCCTCCCCCCCACTGACTCCTATTTGACGTTAATGCACACGGGCTGCCGTTGACATTGCCTTAATAAAAAACGCTGCCACATAACTCCACCTGCTCGCCCACCTGTCATCCCCCGTTAGTACCCTAATGGCTCGGACTCCCACTTTTGTCTGGTTGTCTCTCGCCTGTGTGTGTGTGTGTGTGTGTGTGTGTGTGTGTGTGTGTGTGTGTGTGTGTGTGTGTGTGTGTGTGTGTGTGTGTCGTGTGTGTGTCACTGCCCTAATCCTCTCAGACAAAAGGACTTTGCCTGAGAAACTAAGTCATCACTGGAAAGTTTTTCACTTGGCATTGTTCTCTGGCCCCTTAATTGTGAGGATGTCTGCTGGCAATTATCTCTGAGATAAAACTCTCAATTTGTTTTGACACGTCTTTGTGTGCTAAGAAAAAATGGACCAGCCGAATGTCATCCTCCAGACAGACTTCTGCTTTATGTTTGCATGACATAATCCCTATCATAATGTTATGAAGTGTGTCATCGTGTTAGTCTGTGTGAGAAATCGTATCATTAACGGTGTCCGTCAAAGTCACTGGTATTGTCACTGTCCTCTACAGGGTCAACGTTGTCTTTACCCCCAAATCAAGACAAATGCATCTCTTGTTGATGTTGCATGCAATTTGGTACACATTAAATACAAGATATTTGACTTTGCTATTGGTATTATTACTACCATTATGCGTAATGCAGGCTTTTCGACTTTATTATTGTTTAGTAATCTAATGTTTATATACTGTAAGTCACGTTGGACAAAAAACGTTTGGACCAGAAACATTTTATTTATTCATTTGGCAGACGCTTTTATCCAAAGTGACTTACAAATGTCAATTATATTACCAGGGCTACTGTCCCTGGAGCAACTCGGGGTTAAGTGCCTTGCTCCAGGGCCCAATGGTGGAAGCCGGAAATTGAACCCACAACCTCTCTGGCCACTGCATACTAGCCCAGCTCATTTGCTACTGCGCTAGCACCCCAAACATAAACATAATATATTATTCAGCATTTGTTTGTGTGCAGAGAGTAATAAACAGAGAATGACAACTCTGTGGCACTTTATATCAATAGAATGTTTAGAGAACAGATGCACATCACTCTGGCGTGGGACCTATTGTTTTTGTCGTCTTTGTTTTAAAACCACATCCTCTAAACTGTTGCCCCCTAATAGAAACCGAGCCATCCAACATCGGCAGTCGTGATCCCATTTTTATAACTGCGGCCATCTGGACGCTGTGAAAAGGAGGAGCAGCCCACTGCCTCACTGCCATAGGGCACAGCACAGCGTAGCGAAGCGAAGGGCCGCTAATGCCCCGCACCGCAATGTCAAATCCCTGTGAGAGAGTGGAGAAGAGATTGTGACAGTCTGAATGTGTAAACTGCTTAAGCCTGTTTGACTGTGGACACTTTAGCATAAGCTAAACAGAACACACCAGGGCACACACACACACACACACACACACCCAGCACGGCCTCTGTTTGTTTCCCACAATCTCTGTCGCTGACCACTTTTTGTTATCATGCCGTCCACGGACAGCAAGCCGTTTGGGACATTTCAATGAGGTGTGGGCTTGGTGGCTGTTGTCTGGACCGGCAGACACAGTGTTTACTGCCCAGTGTGGCGGTGTGGTGTGGCGGCCCAGCGTATCCAAGCGTGGAGAAAAGCCCTGGGGTCTCAGACTTGGCTTCCGCACGCCTCGCAGGCCCTTCTGGAGGGGGGGAAGCAGTCGGGTGGGGCGAGTGGAGCCGAGCCTGCATCCATACACAGGCACGCCGTCGGACCCAGTGGGAGGCCCCCCGCGGATGCTCGGCGCTTCCTGCCGTTTGCATTAATGAGATCTATGGCAGATTATAATGATATTTCATCTGAGTCAGTGGGTGGAATTCAATAGCACAGTTTTACACTGTTCCACATCCAGCGCTCGTAATGTACCGGGGTTTTGTCTTTTCCGCGAGAGTATTTAACAGAGCAAATGGGCTTTTATGATAAAGAGTGAATTCTAATAGCATATAGGCAGCTAATTGCAGTTATTAATGCTTACGGAGCCTTACAGTGCATTATATATGCACAAAAAAGCAGTATAATTACATGCATAATGCATGATACAGTACACACACACATGTCTCACCAACAGCACCACTCTAACAACCAGCTAGCACTACAGTCATGCTTTGCTGTCTAATATTTAATGCATATTATTGATTTTTCAGTCTGAGCGCTTAGGATGCTCCACAGTATTCTTTTCGTGGAAAAGGTTAATATTATGGTAATGTATGGGACTAAAATATGATCTAATATTCTATTAATGTTCAGTAACTGTATGATGGTATTAGAGTATGGGATGCCTTTTGACGTAAATAGACGTGGATGAGGAGATAAACAGAAGTCAAGGTGTTTTGATAAAGAGAGGTATCAGCACTCATTGCATGAAGCTGAGGAGCTGTGTCTCGCGTCAGTGTTTCTCAAACACCTGCCCTCACCTCAATTCACAACCAGGTTAATGCAACTTGGCCCGCCGAGCAGGAGGAGTTAAAGATATTTATCTGTCTGTGTCGAGTGTTATGGAAAAGGCAGCTTTAGCTAGATGCATGGCGGAGCAGAGCACGATGCAGTCCCTAGCCTAGGAGATGGTTTGAGTGGGCACACAGATATAGACAGACAGACAGGGAAAAAACAGTAGCAGTCTTTCAGTGCAGCTGCGCTGTGCAGTTTGACATGGTCTGAAACATGGGATTTTAAGGGAAAAGCATGGCGCATGTTTGCCTTATTTAGACACTCCACCTACTAAGTTATCCATATTTGCATAAAAACAACATCTGTCTGGCTCAGTGCAGCAGCACAGGGAAGCTGTTTTTTTTGTGTGTGTCTTTCAGAAGCATATTGCACAGCATACTACATGTAGACCGAAAGGTATCCGGTATGAAGGGCAATAAATATTTCACTACTGACAGACTGAAAGGGAGACTTGAAGAGAGTCCAAATTCTTTTAAAAGGCCCATTACCAACGTATCATAAGATCTCCTGGGAAGGCAAGTGGTGAGGCGTTTGTTTCTCCTCTGAATTATTCAAAGGATGTGTGAGCAACTGCACAAATGTGGCATTCCAATTAGGTTCTCTCAGCTTTTTTTCCGAAATGTTTGTACTTTTCAAGGAGTGAAGCACAGCTTCATTTAGATACTATTTGCCAGCAAGCCTGTGTAACACCAGGCTCGCAAGCTTTCCGAATACCATTCACGACTTAATGCTGCCTCCTTCTTAAAGACACAGGTTACAACCACAGCTACCTATAGGACATGAGGTACTAACCTTACTGACTGAATGCAACTTGGATTTCATTCCATGTGGGTTTCATCACATTCACCTATTAACCTATATATGGTACATCGTTATAGGTGGGAGGATTCAGAAGCAAGTAACGCCCACACAGACTTTACAATGCTGCTGTGTACAGTAGTGTTTATGCAACCATACAGACAAGAGCTCGTATAGATTGTGTCAGAGGAGTACAACTCACTCTGAGGCAGCACAGAGATAGAGAGAGAGAGAGACCCAGAGAGCCCAATGATATACCCCAAACCAAAATAGGCTGACGATCGTTTGCATCCCCCGAGAGAGAGCTACACCCTCCGCCTGGTCTGCCACAAACCGGTGCGGAGGCCCGGCCTCACCCTGTAAATATACAGCCTGGGGTTGGGCCAAAGTGCAACGTATAGCTGGGGGAACGTACGGAGCCCTGCGTGGGTTATTCAGGGGAAATAAATGACTTGAGATGAGCAGGAACGTATATTTTAGTCTCTCTCTCCCCCTCTCTCTCTCCCTCTCTCTCTCTCTTTCTTTCTCTCTCTCTCTCTTTCTCTCTCGGCTTTCCCATGATAGTCACGCCTTTTATGCTGCAAGGCACTTTAAAGCAGACAAAGACACTTGGAATCTCAAGATTTTTATGATCACCCAGAGGATGCACTGATTCTGTATATCAAGTCTGAGAGAGATGAAAAATGATTGTGTTGTTTGATTTGCGAGAGCCTATACCATTCGGAAGATTCATGCGTTTCTATGTTTATGCCTTGTGAATGTGTACATGATCTTGGGCAATATCCTTTCCATTGTACTCCGACTTTCCAGGCCCTGAGATCAGGCATTTGAAGTCCTGCCAGGTAGAGTGTGCTCCACCATTTGTTTGTCCTGAAATTCTTCTTGTATACAGTCCAATCCGAGTTAATCTGGATCATATATCTGCCTCTTCTCCAAATATGTGTCTGGTAAATATTTGTCTTCAGAAAGAAATGTTGATGCTCTTTTTTTTTTTTCTTCTAGCAAGAACTGTCCTTAAGAAATTCTAAATAAATAAACGTGTTTGGAACTTTTAACAAGAACTGTCCTTAAGAAATGTTAAATAAATAAACGTGTTTGGAATCAACCAGACGAGCCCCATATTTTTTCATGCTTAGGGGGACTAGTTGTGGGGAGGGGGGGCTGTTTGTCCTTGAAGAGTGGAATGGGGAAAAGTGGGCTATAGATTAGATGTGGCGTTGAGAATGGAATCACGTCATGCTCTGATGAATGTGCCGTGATCCTGCAGCGGAGGGGTAAAAATATCAGTCGGCTTCGCCACGGGGCCCGGGGCCACAGCACTGGGAGCCGCACAGGGGCCCAGGTCAGGATCTACTTTTCACAGGCCCACGTCTCGGGCGAAAGTGTGCTCGCAGGAGTCATTTAATCATTCCCTCCTTTTTCTGCAATTAGCGGTCGAATTCATCAGTGTACGCCTGAGCTATTTAGAGTGCGCGGTGATGAATTATTGTACTAAATGCTGGAATTGTGATGGATGTCTGTATGCCTGTGCGGTTTGCTTGTTTTGCACCTTGTCAGACACTGAATGGAGGATATTATGCTGCATTTGGTTTTTAGTTGGTTTTAGTTTTATCGTTCTTTTTCTTTCAGCATTGCAGAGCGAGTGACGGTTTCACTCCAAAGATGATTTTGGTTTGACATGATGTAATTCAGCCGGCAGAATAAATGGTGCCGAGGCCAACAGCGTAACAGTAAATTACATTCATCCCCACTGGAGCGCTAGCCCGAATGCTAGCATGAACAATTACCACCAAAAGCGATCACACAGACACTCCCAGTGCACCCTAGTGGCAGCTGGTCCTGGACCAGACCCGGCCCAAGTCCGGCGCTGATCCGGCGCACATCACTGACAGCTGCAACGGAGGGAGGAGGTCCACAGCAGTGCAGGGCAACACCATGCGGGTCATGGGGCCTTGGAGATATGACTGTCAGATACATGGTGGTGGTAATAGCGGTTTATAACAAGAGATAATGAGTGTCTCCGTTAATGACAGCAAGTGTGAGTGACATAGCCTAGTGGTTTGTGTGTGTGTGTGTGTGTGCATGTGTGTTTGCAAGGCATTTACAGGATTGAAACAATCAGGCCATCTCCCGCCGAAATTACACTTTGTTTTATCATGTAAT
>NC_085004.1:14294098-14319098 GCF_963854185.1 Sardina pilchardus
TATATATATATATATATATATAGAGAGAGAGAGAGAGAGAGAGAGAGAGAGAAAGGGGACAACAGATAGAGAGAGAGAGAAAGGGGACAACAGATAGAGAGAGGGAGAGAGAGGACAACAGACAGAGAGAGAGGGAGAGAGAGGGGACAAGAGATAAAGAGAACAGATGTGTTTTCAGTTGAGATGTGAACAAAGAGAGGGGAGGGGCCCACAGTCACATTTCTCAAGGCCAGCACGCCAGCAGCAGCAGTAGCAGCACAGCAGCACAGCAGCAGCCCCAGACAAAGGAGCCTGCTCTCCCTGCACTCCCTCTCTCCATCCATCCCTCCCTCCCTCCCTTCCTCCATCCCTCCCTCGCTTGCTCCCCACCGGCCCCCACCCCTCCGTCCCTGAGCCTTTGACAAGCTCCTTTCACTGTCTTAATAGAGTGTAACTGGCAATTAATGACTAGAAGCAGCGGGAGAGTTTTTCCCCCCCCGCCCTTTTTTCTGTGGGACTATACAGTAACCTGAAATTCATTATTTCAAACCCATCTTCCAGCCACACTACCCCCCCTCCACCACCTTCCCCCTCCCCTCCTTGTCTTGTCTTGCATTTCAAAGGCTTCGGCTGGCTCAGCAGATTTTTTAATGAGCTCCTGGGACTCTGTGCGAGACAGGATGCTCGCGACACCCTCGGCTCTCCCGGAGACCGGGCCGCTCCTCGCTGGACCGGGAACCTTCGGATCTGGAGCCGGAGTTTGGCGCCGCGCCACCCAATCAACATTCAGACGCACGTGTGAGAGACTGCGCCCTCCGTATTTACCGTATGGCGCGGCGAAAGAACGGCGGTGTGTGTGTGTGTGCGCGAGTGTGTGTGTGTGTGTGTGTGTGTGTGTGTGTCTGGATGCCAGGGCTCGGCCGTGATATACGGTAAAGTCTGTGACCAAGAGAGCAAAAAGCAGTTTTGTTTTTGTTTTTTTTTCTCCTTCTTTTTTTACTGCCGTCCCAGTTTTATGGCAGGTCTTTACTAGGTTGATGGGCCAACAAATGTGCACAATTACATGGTAAATCATTACTGGACATGCATATTGCAGTAAACAAGCGCCGTGTTTGTTAAACGCGGCAGCTGCATAAAGTCCCCTGGGGTGAGGGTGCAGGCTAGCTCGTGGTTCCATACCTTTACTGTGTAGCCGCACTGTTTACACATTCTCCATAACATTTGTTGAGTGTGTGTGTGTGTGTGTGTGTGTGTGTGTGGAGGCAAACCCAATATTGAATTGGAGTGCTGGGAGAGTGTGTAGCCTCGGAGGCAAAGCAGTGGACCCTGAGCAGACATGTTTATGTGGTGCAGAGAGGTGATATCAGGTCCCTGTGCGGCCGCAGACCGGGGGGAAGACAATGAGGGTTGTGGGGGGCTGGGCTGGGCTGGGTCGACTGCAGTGCACACAGACAGGGGAGAGAGAGAGAGAGAGAGAGGGAGCGAGGGAGGGAGTGTGTGAGCGCGTGCGGCCGCCAGCCTCCAGGGAAATAACAATGACCCCGAACACATACGCATGCATGAATGCACAAGCAAACACAAACATGCACACACAGAAAAATACACAGGCACGTGTGTATATAGATAAACACACACACACACACACACATTCACACACACAGACAGACAGAGACACACACACACACACACACACACAAACACACAGCCAGACAGAGATGCAGACACACACGTACTGTACATACACATATATATATATAAACATATACACACACAAATATATAAACATATACACACACAAATACATGCACATCCAGTCACTGCTTCCCCAAGGACAGAAAGAGCAGTTGTTGTTACAAGTAGAATTTCAGGCATCCTAGCTACTCTCCATGAATTGAGAGTTTCACTCTAAGAACGGTGGTGACATTGCACGCTGTGGACCCACACACAGCTATTTGAAAGGCCAGCGTGAAGAAATCTCTGAGGTGGTTTGAAGGTCATGTCAGCATTCAGGCAGCATCTCCAGACAAACACATCGGGCTGCTTTCAAAACCGTCCTGAAAAAAAAAAAAAAAAAGCGGATGTTGTTATGACTCAGGCATTACTCTTTTCACTTTTGCCATTTTTTTTTCTCTCTCTCTGGTATTTCTATTTTCTCGCTTCAGTCGGGGGAAAAAGCTTTTTGGGAGGTAATAGATGAAAAGGGTTCGCGCGGCGGCGTTTGTCTCCTGGTTCACTGGGCCGGTCCGTCTCTGATGTAGCCGGGACAGAATCAGTTTGCGATGATGGCGGGAGCGTTATCGTCCAGACACACCCGGCTCCGGGTAACACGTGTCTGTCATACGCACTCAATCAAAGAAGGATTAATTAAGGGATTTATGGCATTGCCGAGACTTCATATACTGTACTCTCTCTCCACAGATTAGCTTCTTTTCGCAACAGTTGTGAGTGACACACAAGTTTTGTTTCTTTCTTTCTCTCTCTCTCTCTCTCTCTTGCTTTCTCTCTCTCCCTCCCCTTTCTTTTCTCACCAACTTCAAAAACGGAGAATTTCAAAGAAGTCAACTAGAGGGGGGATTTGGTTGCTTTTATTTTCGTTTGATCTGATTCCAGTTGGACGCCCCACTTTCCAAGTCCCCCAAGTCGACTCGAGCCCTCCCAAGATAAGGACGTCACACGCGCTTGGCCCTGGACATGTGTTTCTGTCTCCAGCCATCGCCCAGTTCAGCACACCATGGGGGGGAGGGGTGTGGGATGGACGACTGTAACTGTCTACTGACCCTTGGCACCCCCCCCCCCCTCCATACACACACACACACACACACACACACACCATCGCCACTGTTAAGTTTTCCAGTCAGTTGGGCAGCGCTAGTTCTCCGGTGTTGGCGTGGGCGGCTGTGGGAGCGGAGCGGTGCGGAGCGGAGAGATTGTGCTGCTCCAGACGGCCTCTCGGTGGAGGGGGGGGCGCGCTGGGAGAAGCTCCAGCCTCACATCTCATTAAGCAGCGCTCGTTCCGACTCTTCCCATCAGCCCCGGCGGCGCTGCCGGCGCTCCCCACGCCTGCGTTCGCTCGCTGATGGAGCTCCTCACAGAGTGCGCAAGTGTTCGGGGCTGCCAGTTATAAACCCAAATCCCTGGGTCTGGGAGAAAGCGAAAGAGGAACGGACAAAGACGAAGACCCAGATAGTACTCAAGATCCAGCACGCTTCCAAAAACGTTGTTTATGTATGTCAGCTATAGTGTGGGCTGTAATTACATCCCATAAGATCATTAATAATGTATGAAATATGGTTTAACTTTTTACTATTAATCAACTATACTTTTAGTATTAGCAATATCAGTTAGGGTGGGCACACTACTGATAGCCTTTAGCATAGCAAGGACAGTAGGCGAAATATTTGTTATTATGAATACTAGGGGTGTAATGAACACAAAAATCACGGTTCGGTATGTACCTCGGTAGTCTCGGTTCAGTTTACTCTCAGTACGGTAAACCTGTAAGTACAGCTAGCCTAGTTTTCAATAATAATATTGCTGATACTCAACACATACAAGCAGGAATAGTATTTTCAATAGATGTCAAATGTTTCCAACCATTAATGAACTAAACTGACATAATATGCGATTTCAAACATGGTGTCTACGCAAAAACAACTGGTGCCTGCTGGTGACTAGACAATCAACTGGTGTCTACTGTTGATTATTATTTAAGACTGCCGTAGGAACCTTCTGTACACATTTGTATAGACCATTCAAAACCTAAACGCTTCGGTACAAATATGCGTTTCTTGAATTTCCCCTAATTCCCCCATAAAGTATCTATCTATCTATCTATCTACTGTATCTATCTACCTATACACCCTATACTGTACTTGGATGGTCTATTTCATTATCATTTTATCATGAGTTGAGTTGTGTGATTTGGGGTACTAGAGGACCATTCTATTAGGGTATTTCCCCATTCTGACCTGATCTACAGCATCAGCCATCAAAAAAGCTTTTTGTATCTAGCAGACATATACTGTAACCATGGTAAAAATAGTGCCGTGGAAATGATTCAGAACAGTTTCCCATAAAACTTAGTAGACATGGCAGGCTGGAAGGAGGAGGATCCAAGTGTCTGACTGGAGACAGATAACCTGAACCTGCGAGATTGCGTAGAATGCCAATAGGCTCTTGGAGGCATATTTATGACCACAACAGACCTCCTCGTTGGACGTGCTTGCACAGCTTGCTGCAACCTCTGTGACACACACACACACACACACACACACACACACACACACACACACACACACACACACACACACACACACACACACACACACACACACACACACACACACACATACACAGACACACACACACACACACCTACACACATGCTGAGACAGCCCCTGAGATAATGTCTCTGCCAAGTGGAGTCCCTCAAGTCTCAGTGAGACTGCTTGTCCAGACTGCCTGGGCTAACTTCAGTGCATCTTCTGAGTCTCACTGCTTCAGCATGGCCTTGATTCACACATACGCTGAAAAAAAGAATCGTGGTCTGTTTTGGAAAAAGTTCTGCTTCCTCCGATGTGCCTGGGTTATAATCTTTTCGAAAATATTTCTTTGATAATGACTGCTCAGTGGGGTGTCTTTCATGGCTGTTTGTCCTGGAAGATCGAACTGTCGTGGGTGCCATGACCACCTGACCGCCTCGCTGAACAGTGATCCATAAATGGAGTGTTGACAGTTTGAAGAAATACTCCGCACTTTATCCACAGAATTCCGATAAACCCTCCAACCGTTGGCCAAGACTGCTCCCTGCGCAGGACGAGACTCCCTTGGGCTTTCTCGACTCAACAACTTCATTTTTTGTTTTTGACCAGGGAGGGTGGCTCCTTCTCTTAGTTGTCTCACTGGAGACCCATAAAGCCTTTATGTTTGGCCCTGGCTTTTTGGATGAGGCTTTTTACGCTAATGAGCGTTTTGCCGGTCATGAAAGTCACTTTAAATAACAGTAGCTCAGAGTTTTGTTTCCAGTTATTTATGGGGAGGAACATATCTGGAATATGTCTTGAGGTCACAGTTGACTACATGTACATCAATCAGCGGCGTTGCCTAGGAACAGGTAAACACGTTTGACAGATATAAACTATGCATCTCTAAATGGACAGGCGACCAGCACTTGCCTGAATGGTTCTGTTTCCTCTGCTCTGTGAATTGCACTCAGTAGGATTAGGTAGACCTCTTCTGCAAACCTATGGAGGGAAATAAAAACAATTACTGTAAATATCATTTATAAGGAATGACATGAATAAGACTATAAAAACAACTTTGACTCTTGGAGCCCTGCTGGTCCTATAGCTCCTCCCAATGTACTGTATCAAGGCCTGTCACGGGCTCTTACAAAACATCAGCTCTCAAAATCTATAAATTTGCATCTTTCACATATTTTGGAAATTGGTACACATTATTTCTTGCTCCCTGTTGAGTGCTGCTATGAACACAAATACACAAGGTCACAATGAGTGAACTTCACTTCACCACTTAAAGGCATCCTTTTTTCCCTTTACTATAACAATTTCAACCTCATTTTGATGGTAAACTAACTTCAGTGGGAATAATGGGGATTTCCGCAGCAGGAGACAAATGGCTTCACGGCAATTGCGCAATAGTATTTGTATAAACTAGTCTGATATTACCTTGTCAGTCAACATGGCTCTTTGGAAATTATCTTTGCTGGTTTGTAAACAAATCCACTTGTAACAGGTGGAAGGGTGCTAGCAGAGAATGTCTAATAAGTAGACGGGCTCTGGTGCTAGCCATGAGTGGTTTTTATGACAGTTGTGTAAAATACAAACACTCATTGCAACTGCAATGGAAACCCAGTAGCAAAAACCCCCCTGCATCAGATACCTAGGTTGGGTAAACCCCTGCCTGATCTGCCGGCAATTTGAATTTTGCTCTGCAGATCGGGCTGGAGACCTGCACATCTATCTCTCTTGCTTCCTGTCCACGTTTGCCAATCACAAATTGGCTTATCCACCAGGCACACTCCGATCGTTGGACTGATTGGTTGAAGGACTATCCAAGCATTCAGTCATTTCAGCTATGCCCATTGATCACGCCTCTTGTGCAGTGGAAATAAATCGCAGACTCCCCAGACTAATGTTCAATCTTAAAAGATTGATCTTAGTATGGTGAATTGGTGATAGCCAGACTATTACTGAAGATACATTTAAGTCAGCAAAAAGTTCAGTGAGACTAACAACTGCACCTGGTTGTCTACATGAGAGAGAGTCAAGCGACAGAAGAAGTAACCGCGGCCTGGTCGTACGCGACAGATCCAACACTGTGTACGCTACCTTCTCTTTCACACTGCTAAGTCTCCTTTGGTGAGATTTATTGGGTGCTAATGTGGATTTCCCCAACCGTACTGTGTAAAAACAGCCCTGGTTTATTTCCTTATTCCTTTCATGGATCAGCTGGCTCCGTCAAATAACGGTGTCAGAAGTCAAGCAATTGGGTGTTTGAGGTTGAGTGTAAAATAGTGCTTTAATCTCAGCACCTTGGCTCACGGAGACACCCTCGCCCTGTCTGCGCGGTACCTATTTAAACACGAGTTTGACGGAGACAGGACAAGAGACGGCGGTGAGGGGGAAGCAAATTATACTTGCCAGATTCCTTTAGAGAGGAGTCTGATGGGGATAACATGTGTGCAATGTCTTCTTTAATGAGATACTTATGACACACACACACACACACACACACACACACACACACACACACACACACACACACACACACACACACACATATAAATACATTCAGACACACATGCATACACATATGCAGTGCACCACCAGACACACAAGATGCGCACAACTACACACACATACACACACACACACACACACACACACACACACACACATAGTCACATGTGCATCTTACTAGAAAGCACTGGAATGAGGACTTGTTTGCAATTAAAGTGGAATCATTTGAGCTGTAATGACCCTTGTGGTAGGAATATTTATGGAGCCATTTGTATATCACTTTGCAAACGGCGCGTAGTGGGTTTTCTGTGTATATCAGAAAAGAACACGTGTGTGCATTCATGGGGTGAAAGCATTCAGCCTTTGGCAGGAGGCTTCATGTTTTCACATCCCTGTGAGTGCATGATTATGTTAGTTAAATGGTATAATGAAAAACTCTTTCCTCTGACATATCATGCTAACTTTCTTTATCTTTTGCATATTTAGAGGGGCATACAGTATGTGGTGAAAACGAGCTAAACGCATTCGCTCTAGTTGACTTCTTTAAGTGTTAGCCTGCTGTTTGCTTCCATCTTATAATGGCTGGAATTCAGTTGCCATATGGTGGATGTCAAACAACTTTCTATGGCTGAATTTATGAATCTCAATTATGGGATGGATTAGTTGCCTGCTTGCCTAGCAACAGTTTGGGTCTGATTACCCATTTGAATCAGAGAAATCTGTCTTCACAACCCACTGCTTCTGCCATTGTGGTGTTTTTGCAGGATAAAGGGTGGGTGTAGGGTTGAGTTCTGTACAATGATTCTTTCATCTCCTGCTGAATAATTTCAGCCATTATTTGTCATGAATGCTCTTTAGGGCATGCTGCTCACATATTTACAAAAGATTAGCTGAGAAGAGCAACAGAACAACAGCAGCACCAAGCCGGACAGGAAAATGAAATATGTCTTTTTATTTCGCTATAACGCTGTGTTGTTATTATTATTGCTTGCAGCCTTTCACAATTGAAATTTCCTGTCGGCCATTAAACGATACACAGGTAGTGCACGGCCTGCTCTGATTTCTCTCATTTTCCTCTTGTCCTCGGTTCAGGGCAATCTGTAGGGTGCAGATATTGCAGATAATGACATCCCCTTGGAATCGTTTCCTTCCCCAAACAGCAGTTGTTTAGTTTCCTCTTTGGTACGGTCAGCACAATTATACCGACGCGACTTGTTTTTGTTGTTATCGAGGATAATTTTCCCTTTTCCTCTCCCCTACCCGTCTGCATCTTGTCAGTTCTAGGCCATTGACTCGCCCACCTCAGCACTGGATATAAGAGCATTGTGTAACCTTATGGTTCCCTGGTGTTAGTGTAACCTCGAGTGAGGACAGTCTTCGTGCTCGGGGAAGGCAGGAGCTCACATGTTTCGTGCAGTCGATCATTCGAGCAGACCTGTTCCTGGCAGATAGCGCTCTCTAATTCAGTGAGCTCCCTGGGAAGGCCTGTGGGTATTGTACAGAGGCTTTGGCAGCCATAGAGGCTTGTCTAAGCCTTAGGAGAATTCCCTGCTCTCTCCTCTAAAGCATCGTGGCCAGCCCTGCACCTGTGAAAACACTCTGGACGACATCGCTGCCTTTTGTTGATCGGACGTCTTTCGGATGCAAATGATGATCGCTTGAAATGCTGTTGGTCTGTTCTGTGTCAGTGTGAATGCCTCAGTCAAGCTCTCTCTCGCAATGTATCTTATGAAGCCAACACACATCATCTGGTACACATAGAAAAGTCTGATTAATCTTCGCAGGGAATAGACTTCCTTGCAGGGATTATGCATGTATCTTTATTGAATATTCTGTGGTAGTAATCACTGGTTTGACCATAATGATACAGTACAGTGAATAGACTACAAGGGATCTGACATCGGTTACTTTGATTAGTCAACGAAAGGCAGAGCATGGCTTATATATTGGTCTCTAATGAGTTCTACTAGCCAAAGCTAGTTAAAATAATGACATATATACAGCATGGAATGCAGGAGGATATTAATTTTTCAGTGGCATATGCTTTGCTGACTCCCACACCTTTTCCCACACCGTTTGTCTTTTTTCCGTCCTGTTTTTCATCTGTTTTCTCTCATCTCCTCTTCCATCCCCTCGGTCATGACCCAGCGCCCCTCTGTCTGTCTGTACACCTGCAGACCTCCCTCAAGAGTCATTCGCACCAAGAATGATAACTAGAACGATAACGATAACGTTAACTGTAACTGTAACGATATGTAACTATGACAATATGAGCGTCCACACTGACCAACGATAAAGAAAGTCTCTCCTCGTGTTGATACATTTGGGTGTCTACAAAATGATGGATTCTTATTGGCTGTCGCCTCTTTATTGTTCTCAAAATTGCTCTGAAAATGATCCCCAACAATATCGTTCTTCGTGTCGTTATCATTATAGTCTATGTGTGGACGTTGTCATTCATATTCACTGGAGCGATAATTTTTTTGTTATGATTCCTAGTGTGAATGACCCTTTACACGTCATACCCACGCTTTACATGGTTAGGCCCATCAGGGCTGGGTTGGCATAAGCACTCTACTCTGGTCGTGTCTCTCCTAATGGCATATGTTCCACAGAGACGAGGGTGACAGTCCCCATGATGTCTATATCACTCATTTGTAATTCATTTCAATTAAGTCCCGTGATGTTTGTGGCACAGCAGCATGGCATTACCTGGTGTAATTAGGCAGGGCAACTCCGGACCAGCGAATCAAAACAGAAAACAGCTGCTTAAATCAATCAGCACACTGACCTTCCCCCCACAAACAGACAAACAAACAGAGCACAAAATTATTCTTCGAGTTAGAGTGAGCTAGGGCTAATTAGCATGTAGTCACGTGTTTCACTCATTTCGACAGGACCTACCAATGTGTCTGCCAACGTGCATCTGGATCCTGGCATCCGCAAAAATGATAAACACATCATTGTGACGCTTTGCCAAAAACCTGTATTTGTTATTCAGTCCGATGCCTTGTCTGAGCTCTCGACATTGAATGGTCTTTAATAAATGTTCCACGTTTATGTCAATTTGTCTGTCTGACAGATTTAGTTCTTCTGCAGTATTGCTTGGCCTCATTCCATACAAACTTGGAAGGACAGGACAAAGGCCTGACTTCATTTAAAACTGGGAACGGAAACAATGGAGCTATTTAGAAAAGTATTTTTCATCATTAAATGCATGTTAAGTGGAAACAGGTCATAGGAGTTTATATCGTCTCCCTCAAAAAGCTGGAGAAAAAATAACGTTTTATGTTTACTGCATACATGTGTACATTTCACATCCTATGTTTGTGTTATATGGAACTCTTCCAGATCTTTCATTTTTTATCAGAGACCTGAGACTTCACTGTTGCTCTGATAGCTATACAGGTTAAAGAATACAAGAGGTGATTCACACTTTAGTGCACAGGATCCCATTGTTTTGGTCCAAGGGCTCGTGCCAACGAAAGGCCAAACACGCTCTCTTCGTCGTTTGCTCTCCAAAAAAGCAGACGAGGAGGATCGTTTATTTCTCATCCCGCTGGTGTGTAACGAGACATCTGTGTGAATACCACAGCCATCCCGTCTCATTGACCTTTTAGCTGCTAAAACAAGCATTATCCAATTAGCGTGCAGAGCCGCAGTACCACGGGTCAGTCGCAATTATGCAGTGTGAGATAGGCTGCCCTCTTGCCTGCTGGGTTAAGGAGCACACATGGTCTCGCATGGCCACTCTGAACTAGCACACTCAAGGGGCTCCCCAGAGCCCAGCATACACACACCTAGTCAACGTTTATACACATCAAGTCTCCAAACTGACGTTAGACTGACATGGCTTTTTTGAAGGAATGTGTGTGTGTGTGTGTGTGTGTGTGTGTGTATGTGTGTTTGTTTGTTCACACACGGGACGCAGTGCACTAATTTCCCATAACCTCTGAGGAGCAAACACACACACACACACACCTCTTCACACACACGTCTCTCTGGAAGCACCCAGTGGACCTCTGGTCTGCAACCCATTTGAGCTTTATATTGCATGCTCTTCCGCGTGACCCACAGCCTGCTGTCAGCCTGCTCTTGCTGGGCCTCTGAGCCCAGCTCGGGCCCCGGCAGCCCGGTCGGAGGAGCCCCGCAGTGGGCCGAGATGACGAGGCGCTCTCTCTCTCTCCCTGGAGGAGCCGGCTCTCTCCGCAGCTCGTTATCTCCCCTCACACCTCCAGGCGTGTGGCACGGCGCTTTGTTCCCTGTCTCCCTCCATTTCCAGGTCTGGGGGAATTTGTTCATTACCGCCGCTCCCCCGGCCCCCGTCTTCCACCGCGCCTCGGTTGGCAGTCTCCGGTCCTCCAGGGCTCCACCGCCACCGCCGCCGCGCCACTGCTTCTGTTGCTGAGGCTAGCTGCTGTGCTGCACAGCATGCCGTATCTCTCCCAACACATGCGCTTTTGTCACTTCTCACTCAGGGAAAAAAACGAAGAAGAAAAAAAAAACGCCATCCGTTGGCTTCAGTTATCTGTTTTTTTTTTTTCTTCTTCTTCTCTCATTTGCTATTTCTCAAGACACTTTTCTGTTTCTTGTTATCCCTCCTCCCCACCCCAGTTCGCTGCCGAGGTCTCTGGGAAGAGAACAGTGACCCGTTGCGTTAGGAGATGATCCGGCCCCCTTGGCCCGGCTACACCGACCCATTCAGTCGGAGGGCCCACTGAAGCACAAAGTCGGGACCAATTCAGACTGCCGGGGTCAGAGGTGGCTGACCCCCCTGGCCCCGCGCTGCCCCTGGCTTTGCCTGGGTAGGTTCCCGCTGAATGGCCTCATTGTGTGCGCGCGGTGAAGAGCAGCCCATAAATCTTGTGTGTGCCTCATGCAGGAGGAGCATTGTGGTGTGGCAAGGGAGATGTCACCAAAGAATGAGCCTGCCTTTCTTCATGGTGCACTGAACCCTTTTTTTTTTCTCTTCATTCAATCCCCTCAGCCCCTTCTATGCAAGCGGCTCTGTAACAAGAACAAGAGGTAGGTGATCATTGTCCCAATCAGGACAACCCTCAGCTCTGTCACGCAGCATAATGAAATACTTGGCCGGACCTACATTAAGAGAAGAATGGCTCGAGACCTTGGTGAAGGTGGGAAAAAAGCTCTGGCTTCTATATGGTCAACCAAGCAAAAAGGACATAGGCGTCACCCTCAGAGGTCAGCCGGACTAAGCTGCTTTGTGTCCTCGATCGCTTCGCTGGCCTCTTCACTGACCAGTTACCACACGTTTAAATCTCTCAACAACGCTGACTTTCTCATTCACATAGAATTTACATTCATTTTCTCTCCTTTTGAAAAATATCTTTTTTTCATTCTTCATTTTTATTTGCAGGTCTTCAGTCTCCATAGCAACAGTTACTTTTGTGCCATGGTGTCAATTGCATGGCACCTACTGTGATTTTTATTTAGAAGTGAATTGGAGCCAAATTTGTATTTAATTGTTTCTTTATTCATTCCATTAGCGGATCATATGGTTGATTATCTCTGTCATTAGGTTGTTCACGACTAATTTAGATTTTTTTTCTTTAAAAAGGTACTTTATAAAAAAAAAACATATTCTCAGGTCCTTTAAAGACTTACCCTACCTGCTCCCGTAGAAAACAGTGATGGGTGTCCACTGTAACTCATGTGGATTAGTCCCATACGGAGTCTTTTTACGATCCAGTGCCTGCAGTCTCCGCCGTTTAAGCTTTAATGCCCAGGCCTTCCCCTCTCTGCGCGTGTTCCCCCGGGCCCATCTCCCTGGCTCGGAGCTGTCTAATCCAGGGAGAGAGAGATGAGAGACCTGTGCTCATAAACCCTGCGCACTCAGCTGTGCATGACTCTCGGTTTCTGCTGCAGTGCCAAAGGTGTTATTACCCTGTGGGAGACAAAAAAAAACTAAAATGTCAAGATTTTACCCTCCTCTTTTGTCATAGTCTGTTGTTGTCTGTTGTTTTGTTTTGTTTCCATGACTGTTCTTAAGGCAATTGCTTTCATCTATAATGAGTGTCACAACACGGTTGCGTCTGTAGCTAAGGGTGTTGTGTCTGTCACCACTAACTGTCATGACGTGTTGTGGCTGGTGTTGCATCATCCTGTTAAGAGTGGCATTGTTGATGTGTCATGGCAATTGTACGAGAGAAAGTGCTGCCAGATGCCAGGCATCTGTTAGAGGTTATAAAACTTTTTGTTGACGAACCGTTGTTCAGGTAGGCTTGTCAAAATCTTCAAATGGGGCCACAGACGGCATCCGAAGACAATGGGGACAAGAGGGTGTGATTATATAGTTGTGTTCCTATTGCTTATACTTAGACATTTATATAAACAGGTACTTGTACTGCAATTGAAAGGAACACTTGTAGCTGTGTTTGTAGGTAAACGCACGTCCTGGTCTTATCTTCAGCCAGCTATCCTTTCATTCATCCCTGTCTCACAGCCAGAGAGTCAGGGAGCCAAAAGAGACGGCGCGCTTAACAGTACAGTTCCTGAGGGAAGAGGCACCAGACAGTGAACCTGCGTGCGGCGGTCCTCTCCAAAGATGATTTGATCTGCGGATGTCAAACCACATCTGTCTCTTACCCAGATTACGTAATCTCTCCTCTGAACTAGAGTCACTTCTGCAGATTCAAGTAAGAAAGTAAAAAGTAAAATGCCAGCATAAATAAATAATTACCCCGAGCTTTATGCAATGCCGTTGTTCATATAATGTAGTCAGAGAGTGTTTATAATGTAGTCCAGGAGTTCTGTTTAAAGTCGGCATCGGGTCCTGCGGTCGCTGTCCCTGTGGGTTGCAGTGCTTGTTGACTGCTGCAGAGGCGCAGTCATGGGGACTTTCTCCTGATGATATCGCAGTGATGGATGATGGGAGTATCCAGGGGCCTACAGCAATTCATCATCTTCCCTTCTGTCAAATTACATTGCAGTGCTGCTACAGTACATGCAGCACAGAAACAGCTAGCCAATCCCCTTCATCGTTGGCCACAGACTGCCACTAAGTTGTCCGCTGAATAAGTACAAAGACGAGGCAGACAACAGGCATCGGTGTCCTTACCCTGACCTTCTAGAAAGTCCCACTAAGCCGAGAAGCATGTTTGGCTTTATGAAAATGTTGGCCAGCAGAAGCGTAATATTCAATTCATAACATAAAAGGTAGAACTGGGACGCCTGGTCACGGTTGTCTTGGTGACCTGCTTAGAGATGCGCTCTGGACTTCTGGGATTGATCTGGTGGGGCTCTCCTGCCATTTGATGGCCCTGTTTTCACTGCTGATCCTGTGACTTTTCAAAACACAAGTTTCAAGTAGAAATATGCCAGCACTGACTTGGGAGTTGCATGCAAACATGAATGACATCCCCCCCTTCCCCGACACCCAGGACTGCTGATTTCCCCGAATATTTTTTGTGCAAAACATTAAGAGAAAAAGTAATTGGAAACACTTTAGAATAACGGGTGCTTATAAAGCATTAGTAAATAATGAACTAATTTAAAGTGTTACCAAGTAATTTATGTCTACTCTATGTTTAGTGTGACAGTCTCTGTTTGCATTGTGTGTGGGGCTAACCTCTTGGTTGGCAATGTGGAGTGGACGGTCTCTGTATGTGTTGTGTGTGGGGCTAACCCAGTTCTCCCAGTTATTTTTGTGTGGTGGAGTGGACAGTCTCTATGTGTTGTGTGTGGGGCTAACCCAGTGATGTCTGTGTGGTGGACAGGACAGTCTCTATGTGTTGTGTGTGGGGCTAACCCTGTGATGTCTGTGTGGTGGAGTGGACTGTCTCTGTATGTGTTGTGTGTGGGGCTAACTGTGATGTCTGTGTGGTGGACAGGACCGTCTCTATGTGTTGTGCATGGGGCTAACCCAGTTCTCCCAGTTGGACAGCATTCATGCACGTGGCTCGTCTCCTAATCTCCATCCTGGAGTGGTGACATCACGGCGTCCGTGGAGGTGTCCAAACAGCTGTCTGCTCGCTCCCCCGGGGGGACACACTGGCATAATTGGGTTGACTTTCATCCACCACATTACCTCCCTTTGTCCTCTGTGTAATAATAAAAAAAACATGAATATTAATTAAATTCGGTAATTATGATAATGATTTAATACCACAAATGCGTGTTATCTGAATACATTAGAGAGGAGAATAAGTGGGCCTGCCAAAGAGTGTTATGCCGAGGTCACCCGCTTTTTCAAACAGACTGCACATTTCATGCATTTATTCATTGCTATAAATTGCATTTTGTTGACTGACTAAATGCAGACAGCTGAGATTTCTGCCTCAAATCCATTTTGTCGGAATGGTATTGTAATCAGTTGGGTGTAAATGGACTGCAGATCTTATTTGATACGGTCTCAGTGGAGAGGAGGGTTATGTCGGGCTGCAGCGCGCTGAAATCTGCAAAGACAAAAGTAGATTTGTCTTAAATGTGACACATTAAGGAGTAAGTATGCAGTGAACTGCAGATGAGATAAGATGCGGCCTGAGCGCCTGTCGTGATGGCTGCTGTTTCAAATGCTTTGACATTCAAATATTGTCGTTTCTCAGCGGGATCGGGTTATTATATCTCAGACGCATATTGAATTTTTGGAGCATTTTTGTGAGTTTGCTCTTGAAGTTTTTTTTTTCATAGCTCTTTAAAAATATATTTCAGCAAATGTTAAAAAATCAGAGAGGATCACATTAAAATTCATAAAACCGTGTAAATAGGGCATTGCTGTATTTTTTATTAGCTTTTAATTTCAAATGTGTAACCTTGAAACTAGAAAGTTCACACCGAAGCTAAATCACAGCATAAATGATGTTTCCATTGCCTTAAATCAACAGAAGTATGATGTACTTGTGTTAGTAGAAGGAATATGAAATGATATACCCTATGAATGAATGTGTTTTTATGAAAATCATTTAATTTACATTTATTCATTTAGAGGAAGCTTTTATCCAAATCTATTTCAATTCAGTAGCAGTTCTGAGTATAACATTACCGTGTTTGTCATTGAGCACTATTCATTGAATCACTGCAGTGGATATTTCTGAATATTTTGACCTGGGAAAATGGAACTTACATGAAGTTAATAATCAAAACAGACCGTTAAATGTTTAAAACCAGTGGGAGAGTGTTTTTCTAGCACAAATTGGGTGTCGGGCTCATGCTCGGAGATCCTCTGGGAGCTCAACAGTAAACAAGGCTGGGAGGAAGAGCTTACTCAGCTCCTGAGTGATCTCACTTCCTTACCCACCATTGGTCAACATGGGCCACTGAGAGAAAACAAACAACAGTGCCAACACCTAAACAGGCAGTTCCCCCCCATTTCTCTCTGAAGCCCACAGCTGTTTCCTCCTCGGTGTGTGTGTCTGTGCCTGTGTGTGTGTGTGTGTGTGTGTGTGTGTGTGTGTGTGTGTAGGCTGCTCGAAGTGCAGGTTAAGTTCAATTCTTCCCTTATCTATTCCTTGACACCATCAGCTCTGTTGCTCTTAGATAAACAGGTCATCTGTCTGCTAGACATTTATAGCTAAAATAAGACTGCAGTATCAACACAATTCAGGCTGAATGACTTCAAAACAAAGATGCAATAGCCTTTTACGTGGTAAAACTGATTTACTTTTTTAAAATTACTGCTTCTGGCACATTTTTGTTTCAGCTGCTTCTGGGTGTAGCTTTGGCACAAAAGCACATTCCTTGATGCTTGTTGGCTTTGCTCTCCTCTTCAGTGAAATGCCCCATTCACTTGAAAAGGACATTTAATTCACAAAACTGCTGAAGACATAATTTGCATAATAATTGTACTCGCTTGCAAGTTACAAGAACCGACAGAGGCAGCGCTACTCCGACTCTCAAGGTGAGGGGGAAGGTGGTGATCGGGACTGTGTCTCTGAGGTCACCTTAGGTTAATATGAACATACAGGTGGTGAGAACGTGTAGTCTTTGACTGGGCTTCTGGCTTAGATGTATGTGTCATGTCAGATGTAGTGTTTGTGTGCACATGTGGTTTGGGCTGAAATCCGCAGTACAGGTGTATCTGAGCTCCTGACGTGCGCACATACCTTGATGTCAGAAATGATGAGCTATGATATGCCTTTTTATGTGTATTTTTAGGATGGATTTATGTGTCTGTATGTATGTGCACATGTGTTCTATGATGTGTCTGGGTCGGCATGTTTTTTTTTCTGTCTGTAGATTTGTTTTCTTTGTGTGTGTGTGTGTGTGTGTGTGTGTGTGTATGTGTTTGTGTGTGAGAAAGAGAGAAAGACAGAGAGTTTGTGTGTGTGTGTGAGAGAGAGAGAGAGAGAGAGATAGTTTGTGTGTGTGTGTGTGTGTGTGTGTGTGCGTGCTCCTCGGGGACGTGGCTGAGATTAGGTGTAGTCCTCCCGGGCAGACGCTGGTGGTTTTTGCAGCTGATTCCTGGCAGCGGGTGGGATTGGGTTCCAGTGGTGGTGATGGATAACGCTGACCGAGCCACTCACCCCCCCCCCTTCCCTCCCCCGCCCCCAGCTTATACTCAGCCAAATGGCAAAGCACTCCACACAGTTCAGCCCTTGGTGCTGGACAAATACCATCAGGACAGCCAGGCAGTTGTCAGACCACATATCTCAGAGTAGACAGAAGAAGATGGTGTTTCTCCTGCAGCAGCTTTATGGCGTCCTCTCTCTGTGAAACAGTGTTTGAAGACAAGGAGTGCTTTTCGAGGGAAAGAAACTCTTTTATTTGCTGACACAGTTGAACTGTTAGAAGGATGCCGATAATCACACGGTGGAGTTTTTTGAAGTAACAGCTCTCATCCAACTCCCTAAAATGTGGCTAATGACCAACTAATAGTGCATTTCTCTACAGTGAGAATCTATTCTATTTGACTAGCTTGATAGACGCTCAAGAAGGGTAGACATAACAAATGCTACCAAACACTCATAATAATGGCAACATGAAGATCATCTTCTGACTGGGGGGTTTATGTCACACATATTGCAACATTTACTGATTTACCAATTCAATCCAAACGGGAAAAAAAAGCTTTTAAGGAAGAAAAGACTGAAACAATGAAGCAACATTCAACTATTAGGTAGCTCGGAAAACACACATGCATTCACTAGAAAGTATGTATTTTTATACATTTACAGTAACTCTCTTGGCTGACATTTTCTGCTGAAAAAATAAAGAATTATTTGCAGTTATCCAATGTGCTTGCTTGCAGTATTTATGTAATGCCACTACTTCTCCTGTGAGTATATTTAACCAGATACGATTAAACCTTATGCCAGTTACTTCTGGAATATGATCTTGCACATCAGCCATAACATCTGATTTAAAATGTACATCATACCATATGTATTCAGTAATAAACCCATAGTATCTAAGGACATATCATGTAATATGGGGCCAAGCTATTTGCGGTGAAATCTTACCATGGAGGCCAGTCTAAAGGAGCTTAACAAAAAGGTCCCTGTTTTGAAAGGGAAAGCATATCTTGCCTGGAAGCCTCTAGGTGAAGCATAAAAGGACTTTTTTATTTCCTGAGCTCAGCTGCCCCTCCCTGAACAATATGGTAACCCCGCTCCCCTCCCCAGACCTTTCGCATGTAAAGGAGTTCAAGGCCGGCGTGGCGCGAGCTCACAGCTTTTGCAATTTTGTGGGAAAACATTGTGTTCGGCTCCAGTGGTGTCCAGAGCCTTTCCTGCGCAGTGGGCTGTATTTGTGTAGGGATGACATAAAGCCCGCTGACCTCTCTCCACAAGTCGCTCGAATTCGAAGGGGGGGGCAGAGAGGCAAGCGGATGGAAAAGAACGAAAGAAAGAAAGAAAAAAAGACGAGGCTCTGCAGCAAAGCCCTTACACAGCACGGCTGTGCTAGACCTGCATTAAAATGCATGAGGTGTGGTGAATATGCAGCGGCCCGGTAAGAGGCTGGTTAAGTTCCACTCTGGGATTAGGTGTCCGTCTGCAGCGTGGTTCCTGTCAGCAGCTGCGCCCGCAGTCCCCACCGGCCCGTCTAGGGGGGTCAAGCGGTGGCTAGACAGGCCATTAACCAGGTATTAGACCCCTCGCCACCCCCCCCCATGCTGATAAAGCTGGCCAAAGCCACAGCAAGGCACAGCGTAGCACAGCGCTATCAGTCTCCCGCCAGAGCTGGCCAGGCAGCGAGCGGCGAGTGCAGCGCTTCTGTGATAGATGAAGAGGTCAGTGGGGGTCAGGGCGCCGTCCTCCGAGCCCATCTGGCCCGTTTCCCCGAGAGCGGAGCGCTGCTGGTGAGGCCTGTGTGACGATGGCCGTCCGAGAGCCCAGATAAACACTCGGCCAGGCCAGGGACGCATTCGCGTTTAGGGGTTGCGGAATTAGGTCAAGCAAGCGCAAACTCCCCCCTTCAGAAAGTTAAAAATGATACCAGGGCTGGCTTGTGAAAACATCAGCTATGTCTAGCGGGCAAGACGAAAGAAGTCCTGTTTGAACTAGCTTGAAAAAAAGAAATAAAAATTGGAACGTCATCTTCACCATTTATAATGGAACAGAAAGAAGCGGACATCTTTTTCCAGCGCAGAGCAGGGGATAGTGTTACGCCTGAAGACCTCATGATGTGCTGGACGAATTCCCTGACGCCCTTTTACCACTGAAACTGGCTGAGCGCGGATGAATAAAAGCTTGTGGTGTCGGCTGCGTGTACTGTACAGCGTGTGATCTCCCTGGAAGAGCCCCCTTCCCCCGAGACCCAGTATAACCCAGCCACAGTAATTATTAACGCATCAGCCTAATACTGTAGTAAGGTAATAGTGCTCAGATAAAAATGGCTAGCGATAAATCAAACAACATTATGGCAAACATATAAGTAATAAAAGTTAAAAAGAAATCAAGTGAAAAAAATGAAGTGAAGGTCATTCTGATTTTTAAGGTTTTTTTATTTTCTCCTGGCGGCTTGTGGGTGATGTGCTCATGGCAGGTTTATGGAGATGTTATGACAAGCTCCTCGCACAGTGAGGCCTGTCGGTGTCTTTTGTCGACCTGCGAGCAAACAGGCATCTCAGTGTGAGGAAGTCGGGGCCTGGCCGCGGAGCAGAAGGCATGCACATGTCTGCTACTTCACCACAGCGTGGCGGGAATAGAAAGAAAGAAAGAGAGAGAGAGAGAGAGAGAGAGAAAGAGGGAGAGAGAGAGAGAGAAAGAGGGAAAAGGAGGCTTTCACATCCGCCGTCAGCACTGCTTTCATGTGGGCCCCGGGCGTAAGGGCCCCTGGCCCGTCCTGTGGTAACAGTGCATGCCTGTGAGAGAGTGCAGGGCCCGTGCTGCAGCCATGAAGACGCAACCTGGAGGAGACCTGGAGGAGACCTGGAAGGGGAGGGGGGGGGGCGGGGGGGGACGGAGATCCTCACTGGCAAATCATCTGAAAATCTCGTTCCAGCTTTCGTCTTTGAGAAAGGGGAGACTGTTCTCACCTGCCATCAATTCTGCGGGAGGAACTTGAGAAAATAAATAGGCGGCGTCCCCCCGCTGCTCCAGTGACACGTGGATCACGGGGAACATTTGAAGTGAAGAAAATGTGTTTTGCCCTGAAATAGTGCGAATGTGAGAGGAGGGGGTTAAGGTTTAGAGTTCAGAATGAAATAGATGTTGGAGAAGGAAGCAAAGCATACAAGGACTTTGCTGAAATCAAATTATCGTGACCGAGGCCCTCTCAGTAGGCACAAGGAGTCCTTGAGGCCAGCAAGCTGCTTGGACATCAGATTTTGGTTTTATGATGACTTCTTTACAGTGAGATGTCCTCTTTTTTTTAAAAAAGAAATAAATAAAGAAATATATCAGCTCGCTTTGAAAGACTCCTGTTTCAGATGTTGCCGCTTTAGCGGATGCTATCTTCGAATTGCAAACTGTCTCATTTGATTTGGATCTACCTCCGAATGGCAGGTACCAAAAAAAAAGGAAGAAGAAAATCCATTTCACACCAATGTGAGTTACAGCTGTTTAGAGATGATTAAGCCAAAAAAGCTTGGTTTCAATCCTTTGCTCGTGCAACGTAAGCCCTTTGAAGATGCTCTGAATGACAAATGAGATTGCTGGCTTCCATTTAAGTTTTGGCTGCTCACTTTTTCCTTGTTATTTAACAGCGTTCCTGCTGCCAGATGTCAATTAATTTAACACGGTAGATGCTTTTGATTTTACCTCTAATGTGATGGAATGAAAACGGCATAATAGTGTGATTAATTGCCACTGTTAGGAATTATGACAGACCTTTTGCACGCGGCAGACAACATGTGGAAACTGTAAATGATGAACGATTGCGCCTGCGCCTTCGTCTTACCCTCGCCTGTCAGGTTCATTCCCGGAGACTCTGTCAGGAGCTCGCCAGCTGTTCAAATAATTATTTTCTCCTTAAAGGAAGGAGTCTGGGACGCCAGCACTAGAGGTGGGAGTGTGTGTGTGTGTGTGTGTGTGTGTGTGGGTGTGTGGGTGGTGGTGTCAGCTCACGCACAAACTCATTTAATTAGTCTTAATTGATATGTCTGTAACCTATGAGTGCATTGGGGCAGAGCAGATGAAGGGTTTGTGCCTTGAAGCTCTGACCTGTGTGTTTCTTATGAGTCTGCTTCCCACACTTCTCAGCTCCGCCACCTGTCATCTCCAGAGTGGATCAGTGGCGTAGGCACACACTGCAGGAGGGAGTATAGACGCATGAGGCAGTGCTGTGAGTGAGTGGATAATGCAGACGAACACAGTGAGGTTGCATCTGTGATATTATGGTATATTAATTAGCCAATGAGGGAAGGAATCCTGTGCTGAGATGGATTTCACTCTGAAGTGTGATTTTTTTTTTTCCAAACATGATCATGCTTGGGTGACTGCCAAATCATGTAGAGACTCTAGAACTCTCTAGAAAAGGATAGATTGGCAAAAGCAACTGATCGTTTAAATATAATTGTTACGCAAAAAAAGTCAGAACGTCTCTTGGTAAGAGTATCATTAGCTCACTAAACTCTTGCGTTAAACGGCTTGTTGTGTTGAATACAGACAAACCCAAGGGAGCTATGGCGGCTAGTAGGCTGTGATGGATGAATGCGTTCACCACCACAGTGTGACTTTTTGCTGCCACAAAAAGATCAGCTCACATTGCTCGACTTTGACACCAGCCTGCCAAGTGGTTGTGGAACCAATAAATTGGCAATTACAAACCCTGCACCCCTGCTAGTGGCACAAATACTTCATGATTTTTGGGGTTTCCAAGGTGACGCTTGGGAGCTAATCCAAAAGACAGTGAAAATGTGTTGTGGTATTTGTTGTGCTCTTTTCTGAATAAAATCTGACTGCATGCATAAATGATCACATAGCAAACTGGTTGTTTTGCCCCCCTCTTTTAAATTTACATACAAATCCATCCCAACTCCTCTCTGCATATTTCCCTTTGATTTCCTCCTCTTCTTTGGCAAAAAAACCCCAACATAATATATAACAAAAACACAAAAACAACAAAAGTCAAATCTAACTGCTGAAGGATTTGTCAAGAACACGACAAAGCACCCATTATGGGTTGTCATGGTGATCATTTTCTTAATGAATTGTTTTGACACGGCACTGCAGCATGGTCGATTTGGAAAAAAAAAAGCTGTGTCTGAGTGATACTATTTTCAATTCACTGGTGAACTGAATCCTGCCATATAGTCACAGTGAAAACCACATCCTCTGAAGAGCATTGTTATTGCTATTTCCTTTTTTCCTCTGTCTTTATTTGTGTCTGTTGTACTTGTCTCTCTGTATAGCCAAGGCAGTCAGCGCTAGAGTGTTTTATTTTTATTTATTTATTTATTTTTTAAGGACTGTGGTGTGATACCAGTTTTCAGTGCCTTTTCACCGCGCTGGTCATTCTCTCCCGCCCCGTATCTCTCAAGCCTTCCTTGTAGGAGCCTTGTGTTAATCGGCGGAGGTAAAAAGCCCATGCCTCCTGGCTTATCCAGGAGTTCCTTTTCTGAAGCACAGGGAGCGTGAGATGGCGCTCGGCGGGCAGGCGGGCAGGCAAGCAAGCGTACGAGAGCTGGGCGTGGCGGAGCCGTGCTCATCCTTTCTCATGCTGCTGTGGCTGCTGCTGCTGCTGCTGCTGTGTGGCGATAAGTGAAGGGAAGTTTTTGATGAGGTAGGTGGAGAATGAGAAGGTGGTGGAGGTGGTGGTGGTGGTGGAGGTGGTGGAGCACAGCAGCACATCTCTCCAACAATGTTCCCCGGTGACATGATACGATGTTGTGAAGCGCACCAGCTTCTCTGATTCTGCTGCCTTGTTAGAGGCGTGGGTGCAGCCAGAAGTCAGGGTGAGGTGTGTGTGTGTGTGTGTGTGTGTGTGTGTGTGTGTGTGTGTGTGTGTGTGTGTGTGTGTGTGTGTGTGTGTGTGTGGATCCAGCTGGGAGGCAAACAAGACGAGAGTGAGGCCACCGCTGCTGCTGCTGCTGCTTCTGCTACTGCTGCTGAATCCTCTCTGGCCACCTCACGACTCAGGAAGGATCATGAAAACGATCTCCACACACTCTCTCCTCAGCTCAGTCTGTTGGCCAGCCCTCATCTCCTCTTTACCTCCTGGTCTTCCTGCTCTCTCCCTCACCACCACCACCACCACCACCACTGCTTTCGTGCTCTTCCCCAGACTGAACCCACAGGGGTTTCATAAGAACATACATGCATGCATGCAGTAGGTCTCACTCCAAATGAGCCATGGAGCCGGGTGGAATGACCGATTTGTCCCCAGGGATTGTGGTGCCCTGTCCAGACATAAACATGATTGTCTAGCCCCATGTCGAATCATATCTTTGTTGATCTTTCTCCCAGCAGTGTGTGTTTGGTTGTTAGTTTGAAACCACATGAAACGAGAAGTAATGGATTTGTCATAGACTACCACCACCTACTTTGTTTGTACAACCTATCAGCACCTCTGGGTAGATCACACATGGCACCCAGTACCTTAGAATAGGGGCTGCACTGAGGGCCATAGATGTACATATCTATCGGCTATTAATCTGCACTTTCAACAATTTTCTTTTTTTTCCGTGTTGGAACTTAACTAAGCAAATCCACCTATTTATACAAGCGTGCTTATCCTGGATTAACATATGGGAATGTTTTTCTTTTTTGGGGAGAGCTCCCTTTTGAAAATCCCACACAGTGCAAACAGGCTAATTCCACCATTATGATGTTGGCTCCTCGCAGACAAATCCAGGCTAGCTTTCAACAGCGCCGCAGATGCTTTTTGCCCGCGCATATGTATTTGATGTGCCTTTTCAACCACTGAAAAGTGGCCCATGTGTTCTACAGCTGCTGAGAGCTCTTGGTGCTGCCCTCTCAGGTCTGTATCATCAGATGGTGGATGACTTGGAGCCGTTCACCTTGTGCTTCTGTCATGTGACTCTGGCGCAGGGGGCGCAGAGTTCACCTTCGCTTTAGAAATGTTGAAATGGCCTGCCTCCAGTCTCCTGAGGTAAAAAAAAAAAAAAAAAACTCTAAGCATGACCCAAGCAACGAAATCAAGCCGTTATAGTCTCTTGCACTCCCTCTGAACTCGTGTATGTCTGTATTAGGCGCTGCGTGGCTCCCTGAACGTGTGTACATCTGTATTAGAAGTTGTACGGCCCGAATGTGTATATGTCTGTATTAGGCGTACTGTAGCACAGCGTTCTGGATGCGTATACGTCTGAATTAGACGTCACGCGACACTCTGAATGTTAGATGTGTACGTCTGCATTAGACGCCGCACAGCGCTCTGAATGCATTTACGTCTGTATGAGACGTCATGCAGCGCTCTGTCGGCTATGAGGTCCGTCCCCACTCTCTCTCTTTCTCTCTCTTTTTCTCTCTCTCTCTCTCTCTCTCTCTCTCTCTCTCTCTCTCTCTCTCTCTGTGCCCCTCAGGCTGGCAGTGCAGGGCTGCAGTAGAAGAAGAAACATATGTCATTTCTCGGCGGCGGCCTCCCCGCCACGCACCACTGCCCTCCGCCCGGACTCCTCCGGAGTGGAACCGCATCTTATCTCGGCCATTTAGACTCCAGCAGATTCATGGCACGCCGCCTTATCGCGCACCAAAAGGCCTTCCGACTCTCCTTCCCAACCAAGCGAACGAACAGAGGGAGGGTGTCGAGGGAGGGGGGAGAAAAAAAATAGTGTTTTGCTTCATAGCTTGGGGGTTACGCGTTAGCGAGGGTGAGTCATTTAACACCGAGCATCGGACTTGTGTCATAACTGCGCCTAATAATTTATTTCTGTCCATTGATGCAGTCGTTGATAGGGTGGG